>NW_022986342.1:0-42314 GCF_902500255.1 Thalassophryne amazonica | reverse complement strand
CACCACACACACACACACACACACACACACACACACACACACACACACACACTCTCTCTCACACTCTCTCTCACTCTCACACGCTCTCTCTCTCTCTCTCTCTCACACACACACACACACACACTCTCTCTCTCTCACTCTCTCTCCACACACACACACACTCTCTCTCTCTCACTCTCTCTCACACACACACTCTCTCTCTCTCTCACACTCTCTCTCTCACACACACACACACACACACACTCTCTCTCTCTCACACTCTCTCACACGCTCTCTCTCTCACTCTCACACGCTCTCACTCTCTCTCTCACACACACACACACACACACACACACACACACACACACACACACTCTGTCTCTCTCTCTCTCTCTCTCACACTCTCACTCTCACACGCTCTCACTCTCTCTCTCACACACACACACACACACACACACACACACACACACACACACACACACACACACACACACACACACACACACACACACACACACTCTGTCTCTCTCTCTCTCACACTCTCTCTCTCTCACTCTCACACTCTCTCTCTCTCTCTCTCTCCTGAAGGTGGTGTGAACATTGTCGTATCTACATAATGTTCTTTTGTCAACTGAAGAATTTTTCCATATTTTTAAAGAGTGTAAATTTGCTGATATTTTCTTTTTTGTTAAGGTCGGTGTCACTGTGAACCCCAGGATCTGTTTGTCTGTAGATAATGTCAGTTCAGTACAGTTTGGTGTACTATGTGTGTAATTGGTGTCAAATGGTGAAATGTTCTTTGCTCAAGAACTTGAGTGTTGTATTTGATACTGTTCCTTTCCAAAGTAGAAATGGGGCCTAATATAGCTGTAAATGGTTAACTTTATCTGTAAAACTGCTGATTTTGAGAAGGACATGAAATGATTATTGTGAAATTGTAGTAATTTTCCGACTGTTCACTTGAATGTCTGTACTGGACAAGGCAGGGAATCTATTGGCACAGCAGCCCCACCAAGACTGTTTTTCACCAGCCGCCACTGTATTTCATGCAATAAAATGCAAATTAATTATTTAAAAATCAAACAATGTGAATTTCTGGATTTTTTTTTTTTAGATTCTGTCTCTCACAGTTGAAGTGTACCTACGATAAAATTACAGACCTCAACATTCTTTGTAGGTGGGAAAACCTGCAAAACTGACAGGGGGTCAAATACATATATATATATTGTTGTGAAAGTGTCGTGACACGGACCCACAACAGGGGGCGTTAACGGACAATGGATAAGCCAAAAGTAACAATTTAATGTTGTGAATCGCACAACGACGTACAGACAATAACAATATGGTGGACTGTCAATTATACAGCAGTTGACGTGTGGGCAGGCTCGACGATAGAAGACGCCTGGCGAGAGAAGAGCCGGATCCCACACAGCTTCCACCACCAACGGAGCTGAAGAACACCGGAGCCGCCAAGCCCTGCGCCCCAGGTGGCCGCTGTCTTCAGCAGTCAGACCCGGTACTGCTGGCAGAGAACAGAAACAGTATTGATGAGTGTGAGGTCGCACACTCAGTAATCCCACAGTCTGTATACAGTTAGGAGGGAAAACCTCCACCTCCAATCACACACTCGTGCAGCTCCCGAGATAACCACTTATCTGGTTGGGGTGTGAAGCCTTTATGGTGGTGGTGATGAGTAGTGGATGAGTGACAGCTGTCACTCCTGGTCGCTCCGACGCCCTCTCGTACTTGAAGCCCGCACTTCAAGCAGGGCGCCATCTTGTGGTGGTGGGCCAGCAGTACCTCCTCTTCAGCGGCCCACACAACATATATATATATATATATATATATATATATATATATATATATATATACATACATATATATATATACATACATACATATATATATACATACAAGGGCTGTCAATAAAGTTACGGTCCTTTTTATTTTTTTCAAAAACTATATGGATTTCATTCATATGTTTTTACGTCAGACATGCTTGAACCCTCGTGCGCATGCGTGAGTTTTTCCATGCCTGTCGGTGACGTCATTCGCCTGTGAGCACTCCTTGTGGGAGGAGTCGTCCAGCCCCTCGTCGGAATTCCTTTGTCTGAGAAGTTGCTGAGAGACTGGCGCGTTGTTTGATCAAAATTTTTTCTAAACCTGTGAGACACATCGAAGTGGACACGGTTCGAAAAATTAAGCTGGTTTTCAGTGAAAATTTTAACGGCTGATGAGAGATTTTGAGGTGATTCTGTCGCTTTAAGGACTTTTCACGGTGCGAGACGTCGCGCAGCGCTCTCAGGCGGCGTCATCAGCCTGTTCAAGCTGAAAACCTCCACATTTCAGGCTCTATTGATCCAGGACGTCGTGAGAGAACAGAGAAGTTTCAGAAGAAGTCGGTTTCAGCATTTTATCCGGATATTCCACTGTTAAAGGAGATTTTTTTTAATGAAAGACGTGCGGACGGGTCCGCGCGTCGGGACGCAGTCGGCGCGGAGCGGCGGCACAGGAAAAACACCTCCGTGTTGATAACCATTTGTAAAATCCAGGCGGCTTTTGATGGCTTTCAGTGGAGTGAGTATATGAGAAATTGTTTAACAGGCAGGACATGTTCCAACTTGTCCTTAAGGCTTTCAACAGAGGTGTTTTTCCTGTGGCGGAGCGTCGCGGCGGCTGCGTCCCGACGCGCGGACCCGTCCGCACGTCTTTCATTAAAAAATCTCCTTTAACAGTGGAATATCCGGATAAAATGCTGAAACTGACTTCTTCTGAAACTTCTCTGTTCTCTCACGACGTCCTGGATCAATAGAGCCTGAAATGTGGAGGTTTTCAGCTTGAACAGGCTGATGACGCCGCCTGAGAGCGCTGAGCGACGTCTTGCACCGTGAAAAGTCCTTAAAGCGACAGAATCACCTCAAAATCTCTCATCAGCCGTTAAAATTTTCATTGAAAACCAGCTTAATTTTTCGAACCGTGTCCACTTCGATGTGTCTCACAGGTTTAGAAAAAATTTTGATCAAACAACGCGCCAGACTCTCAACAACTTCTCAGACAAAGGAATTCCGACGAGGGGCTGGACGACTCCTCCCACAAGGAGTGCTCACAGGCGAATGACGTCACCGACAGGCATGGAAAAACTCACGCATGCGCACGAGGGTTCAAGCATGTCTGACGTAAAAACATATGAATGAAATCCATATAGTTTTTGAAAAAAATAAAAAGGACCGTTACTTTATTGACAGCCCTTGTATGTATATATATATATATATATATATATATATATATATATATATATATATATAAAATCCCAGCCTGACTGGAAAATCACTAAATGCCCTTGGGCAAGGTCTTTAATCCCCTATTGCTCCCGGTGTGTAGCGAGCGCCTTGAATGGCAGCATCCCAACATCGGGGTAAATGTGAGGCATAATTGTAAAGCGCTTTGAGCGTCTGATGCAGATGGAAAAGAGCTATGTAAATGCAGTCTATTTATACATTTATTTGCCAATTTATTGGTCAGGAATCATTCAGTGAATGAGAGTGAAAGTGAAGCACAACAAGGTGCACAACCCGGCGGGGTTATGTCATCCTGACCCATGGAACTATTGCTTTATGCAACGAGGTGCAAAATTCGACAAGACCACACATCTTGACAGAACACCAGCTCAAACTCTTTCAAAGCTTTGCACATGGAAATAAAGGGGTCGGGGAAATCATTACTTGGAATCATGGCTATTTGAATTAGTTTCTCCACAAATCAAAATTAAAATTGCGAAATATTAATTCCCTACTTTCTAAGTTGTAATTTAAACGGGCATTATTAGTTAGAGACTGTAAATCAAAAACAGAATTTCTGACCAGTTAAAATATAATTAAATAAAAACTCTGTCTTGATCTGTCTGCTAAATGTTAAATGGCTTGAAGAGACTTCACTGTTGAAAGTTTCTTGATTAAACTTTTTTAAATTTATTTTTGTACCACCAGCAGTTGGCGCTCTTCGTGCCCCCTCCACCCCTCCGGTTTAAGACATAGACATTATAAAGAGTAGACGCCGCATTTGCTACTGGGCCGCGAGAAATGCGGCCGCCATCTTGGACCGGTCATCGTTGTGATTCTATCACAGGGCACAGCGAATTTTTGATTTTATGTTCTTGTTTATTTTTTATCTTTCTGTAATAAAGTTCCTTTGTTCTTTGTTACTTTCTGTGTTCTGTAAACGTCTTTTAACACTGTGTAAAGTGCTGTATAAATAGAATGTATTATTATTAGTATTATAATAAAGTGCAGAGGGCTCTATATACAGTTCTCTTTTAGGGCTTTTAGCTGAAAACTTTCAGGAGCAAGTTTGTACATGTGTAAATATAGTTTGGGGCGGGACGTCATCTTCTTGTGTTAATTTGACAATTTACATTTACATTTTATTTTCCCTCTGCTTGTACAGCCTCTCTCTCTGTCCTGGTATGAACTATGTTGATACACTATGTGGTTTATTATAATTTCCTGACCTGTTTCATATTTATGTATGAATTATACTGGTACTCTATATATGATTTATACATATATTATGCTTTTCTCTGATGTATAACGTATATATATATATATATATATATATATATATATATATATATATATATATATATATATATATAAACGTAAATAGAAGGGACAGTGTTGCTGTCCCTTCTGCGGAGCGATGATCAGGGGCGTGGCTCGGCCCTGTCTTCATTTGTCACATGGTGTGATCAAAACTATCTGGACCTGAACGTTGCAAAAACAAAAGAAATCATTATAGATTTCAGGAAATGTAAGAGTGTTCATATTCCTAGCATCATTCATGATGAAGATGTCCAGATAGTGGAGCAATATAAATATCTGGGAACCATTTTTGATGCTAAACTGAGATTTGATGACAACACAGAGGCCATCTGTAAAAAAGCACAGCAGAGGATTTATCTGCTGCGCAAACTTCGATCCTTTGAAGTGAGTGAGAGGATCCTCAGAGTCTGTTACTGTTCCTACATAGAGAGCCTGCTCACCTTCTCCTTTGTCTCTTGGTTTGGTTGTCTGTCTATGAAGGACAAGAACAGCCTGAACAATATAGTGAAAGTCTGTTCAAAAATAATTGGCGTCCAGCAGAGAGACCTGGCATCACTGTGGGAGAGTCGTGTCATGACAAAAGCCCAGCAGATCATTGATTTAGATCAGAGACACATCTTATCATTAGGCCTTACACTCATGCCCTCTGGGCGACGCTATCAGATGCCCCAGATGAGAACTAATCGCTATTCAATGTCTTTTTGTTGTGAAAGTGTCGTGACACAGACCCACAACAGGGGGCGTTAATGAACGGACAATGGATAAGCCAAAAGTAACAATTTAATGTTGTGAATCGCACAACGACGTACAGACAACAACAATATGGTGGAATGTCAATCATACACCAGGTGACGTGTGGGCAGGCTCGACGTTAGAAGACGTCTGGCGAGAGAAGAACCGGATCCCACACAGCTTCCACCACCAACGGAGTTGAAGAACACCGGAGCCGCCAAGCCCTGCGCCCCAGGTGGCCGCTGTCTTCAGCAGTCAGACCCGGTACTGCTGGCAGAGAACAGAAACAGTATTGATGAGTGTGAGGTCGCACACTCAGTAATCCCACAGTCTGTATTCAGTAAAGGAGGAAGAACCTCCACCTCCAATCACACACTCGTGCAGCTCCCGAGATAACCACTTATCTGGGTGGGGTGGGAGGCGAAGCCGTCGCAGTCCACACCAAACGCCAACTCAGCAGACAGGGTATCCGTCCCAGGAAAACGGCTGCAAAAGAGATCAGACTGATGCTCGGATTAAAGTTCAGCAGAGAAGTTACCTGAATGGTAGCTGATTTCTCGGCGGGGAGGTGGAGTTGCAGTCCGGCCTTTATGGTGGTGGTGATGAGTAGTGGATGAGTGACACCTGGTACGGATGATGAGTGACAGCTGTCACTCCCGGTCGCTCCAACGCCCTCTCTGCTTGAAGCCCGCACTTTAAGCAGGGCGCCATCTTGTGGTGGTGGGCCAGCAGTACCTCCTCTTCAGCGGCCCACACAACACTTTTATTCCTTCTGCGATTAGACTCCTGAACACTGGCTGAGGATTTTGTCCTTGTTTTTAACTTTGATTCTGTGATTGCTATTTAGCATATACCTATGTAAATGTTATGTCTGTGTTTTTATGGTTGGCCAGGGGTCTACAATGAATTGCCCTTTAAGGGACTAATAAAGTATTCTGATTCTGATATATATATATATATATATATATATATATATATATATATATATATATATATATATATATATATATATATATATATATATACATACAACGTCTGTCAATAAAGTAACGGTCCTTTTTATTTTTTTTCAAAAACTATATGGATTTGAATCACGTGTGATTACATCAGCCAACCTTGAACGCTCGTGCGCATGCGTGAGTTTTTCCACGCCTGTCGGTTGCGTCATTCACACACATAATTTATATGTTTTATTTTTGTAAATTTGTGTTTTTAATGTTAAGCACTTTGGACACCGGTCGGTGCTGTAAAGCACTTTATAAATAAATGTTGATTGATGTTGATTGATTTGCCTGTGGGCAGGCTTTGAGTGAGAAGTAGTCCAGCCCTCTCATCTTTTTTTTTTTCATTGTTCAGGAATGGCTCAGAGACTGGCGCTTTGCTTTATCAAAATTTTTTTAGAAACTGTGAGGCACATCGAAGTGGACACCATTCGAGAAATTCAGACGGTTTTCGGTGAAAATTTTAACGGCTGATGAGAGATTATGGAGTGTTACTGTTGCTTTAAGGACAACCCACGGAGCCGGAGGGCGCGCCGCGCTCCGAGCCACCGTCGTCTGCCTGTTTCGAGCTGAAAACTTCCAAATTTAAGCCTCTGTTGACCCAGGACGTTGTGAGAGAACAGAGAAGTTTCAGAAGAGGTCGGGATCAGCAGTTTATCCGGACATTACACTGTTAAAGGAGATTTTGTAATGAAAGACGTGCGGACGGATTCGCGCGTTTCATTACAAAAGAAATAAAAAATATATTATGCTTTTCTCTGATGTATAACATCTATCTATCTATCTATCTATCTATCTATCTATCTATCTATCTATCTATCTATCTATCTATCTATCTATCTATCTATCTATCTATCTATATATATATATATACTCTGATTTAGATATATTTTCATTTTCTCTGATATATAACATATCTATTGTTATGTTGTATATGGAAATATAATGTAGTCACTCTATATATATATATATATATATATATATATATATATATATATATATA
Source organism: Thalassophryne amazonica (assembly GCF_902500255.1). Lineage (NCBI taxonomy): Eukaryota > Metazoa > Chordata > Actinopteri > Batrachoidiformes > Batrachoididae > Thalassophryne > Thalassophryne amazonica. Next base: position 35,001 of record NW_022986342.1, on the reverse strand, counting down.
TATATATATATATATATATATATATACCACAAGCATTCTCTTCAAATTACTAAATAGTTGACTTTACTGCCAGTATCTGCTTCTCTATCATACATCAGTGTGCGTATTTATGTATAACGTGTGTTTACAGTAATATCTGTGTACAGTCTAGGCTATATGATAATATTCTATTACTGTTAATCCCACTATGAATATTAAAATGCGACGAACCATTTGTCCTGTATCATAGCTACGTGTGGCGTTTGCAGAAAAAACTCTGAAAATCAGTTTCGTATTCAGAGAGTTATAATGGATTAAATGCGCTACGCTGCCAAACAGCACTGAGTGGAGCGGGTCGGATGACCGGTCCAAGATGGCGGCCCCACGGCAGGTCAGCGCCAACAGGCAGCAGCGGCCGATGCGGCGTCTACTCTTTAATAACGTCTACGGTTTAGGAGCCCTCTTGTTTAGTTGTTTGGTATGCGGCCGCGGCCCCACCGGTTGCAAGTGTAGTCGTTCATGTATGGAACGCGGCCGCAGCCCGTGCTTTCTTGACAGTGGTAAAGTAGCTAAATAACTTTTGAACAAAGTTGCTTTCTACGCTGAATCTCACTGTTGCACTGCCAAAAGCCAGCTGACAGTAACTGGGAGCGGACAGGATGCCTGCGGTGTCTAAAGGAGACGGAATGCGCGGTTTGGCCGTGTTCATCTCTGACATCAGGAACTGTAAGTTTGTTTATCGCACTCGGCTCCCGCTTAACTTCCGAACAACTTAGCCGGTACTTTGGAGGTTCTGTGACGCTGTGCCCGGTGTTCGTTTCCGCCTGTCTAGTTTATTTATTTTCGAAAGTTGTCTCGTGACGTTAAACAGCCATTTAGCTGACGTTAGCGTTCGCCGCTAGCTGCAGGAGCTAACGTGAAGGGCGTGAACCAGACTAACGCTTTATTTAATCTCTGTCACTTTGGGGTTTTCGGCGCATCCCGTTGTTTGTTTATAGGAGCACAAAAACAATCCACGAGTTGACACTCTTGTTTTATTTATTTTTAAGTCATATGTTAACACTGTGTTAAATCATTATTTTCGGAAAACGCACCATCCTTTGCATTTAACTTTAATGACTCAGGTCCACAAGTACTTGGACGGTGAAATATTTGATCATTTTCCATTGAAAACGCAACAATCATCATGTCCCTTCGCTTTAATAAGCCATCTCACAGTTTCAAGTGCACATGCGTGGGAGAGCCGCTAGCACTTCCGGGTCAGGGGTCACGCAACCCAAGCTCCGCTGTGAATTTGCGAAACATAGGATGGTAGTCGTTTTAGGCCGTAACCTCTAGGGTTGTTGACCTCCCAATAATTCAACAAAAATTGTAACAAGTAATATATATAAATATCAATCAATCAATCAATCAATTTTTTTATATAGCGCCAAATCACAACAAACAGTTGCCCCAAGGCGCTTTATATTGTAAGGCAAGGCCATACAATAATTATGTAAAACCCCAACGGTCAAAACGACCCCCTGTGAGCAAGCACTTGGCTACAGTGGGAAGGAAAAACTCCCTTTTAACAGGAAGAAACCTCCAGCAGAACCAGGCTCAGGGAGGGGCAGTCTTCTGCTGGGACTGGTTGGGGCTGAGGGAGAGAACCAAGAAAAAGACATGCTGTGGAGGGGAGCAGAGATCGATCACTAATGATTAAATGCAGAGTGGTGCATACAGAGCAAAAAGAGAAAGAAACAGTGCATCATAGGAACCCCCCAGCAGTCTACGTCTATAGCAGCATAACTAAGGGATGGTTCAGGGTCACCTGATCCAGCCCTAACTATAAGCTTTAGCAAAAAGGAAAGTTTTAAGCCTAATCTTAAAAGTAGAGAGGGTGTCTGTCTCCCTGATCTGAATTGGGAGCTGGTTCCACAGGAGAGGAGCCTGAAAGCTGAAGGCTCTGCCTCCCATTCTACTCTTACAAACCCTAGGAACTACAAGTAAGCCTGCAGTCTGAGAGCGAAGCGCTCTATTGGGGTGATATGGTACTACGAGGTCCCTAAGATAAGATGGGACCTGATTATTCAAAACCTTATAAGTAAGAAGAAGAATTTTAAATTCTATTCTAGAATTAACAGGAAGCCAATGAAGAGAGGCCAATATGGGTGAGATATGCTCTCTCCTTCTAGTCCCCGTCAGTACTCTAGCTGCAGCATTTTGAATTAACTGAAGGCTTTTTAGGGAACTTTTAGGACAACCTGATAATAATGAATTACAATAGTCCAGCCTAGAGGAAATAAATGCATGAATTAGTTTTTCAGCATCACTCTGAGACAAGACCTTTCTGATTTTAGAGATATTGCGTAAATGCAAAAAAGCAGTCCTACATATTTGTTTAATATGTGCTTTGAATGACATATCCTGATCAAAAATGACTCCAAGATTTCTCACAGTATTACTAGAGGTCAGGGTAATGCCATCCACAGTAAGGATCTGGTTAGACACCATGTTTCTAAGATTTGTGGGGCCAAGTACAATAACTTCAGTTTTATCTGAGTTTAAAAGCAGGAAATTAGAGGTCATCCATGTCTTTATGTCTGTAAGACAATCCTGCAGTTTAGCTAATTGGTGTGTGTCCTCTGGCTTCAAGGAGAGATAAAGCTGGGTATCATCTGCGTAACAATGAAAATTTAAGCAATACCGTCTAATAATACTGCCTAAGGGAAGCATGTATAAAGTGAATACAATTGGTCCTAGCACAGAACCTTGTGGAACTCCATAATTAACTTTAGTCTGTGAAGAAGATTCCCCATTTACATGAACAAATTGTAATCTATTAGACAAATATGATTCAAACCACTGCAGCGCAGTGCCTTTAATACCTATGGCATGCTCTAATCTCTGTAATAAAATTTTATGCTCAACAGTATCAAAAGCAGCACTGAGGTCTAACAGAACAAGTACAGAGATGAGTCCACTGTCCGAGGCCATAAGAAGATCATTTGTAACCTTCACTAATGCTGTTTCTGTACTATGATGAATTCTAAAACCTGACTGAAACTCTTCAAATAGACCATTCCTCTGCAGATGATCAGTTAGCTGTTTTACAACTACCCTTTCAAGAATTTTTGAGAGAAAAGGAAGGTTGGAGATATATACGCGCCCCTGGGCGAGCAGATGTGCATATATACAGTCCCTGTGCTTAATTAAACAAATTCATCATAGTGCATCTGTCACCAACAAATTCAACAGTGATATAGGCCTATATTACAACTTTTTGAGTTTTTTACAATGATCAAATTAACTCCCACTATAAGTATATGTTCTCGAATATATGATATAACAGTTATTAAGTCCAAATTTGGGATCATTGACATGAATAGAATGAAAGGGATAGGCTTCAGGGCTGTAACCGGGTCTGTGCCGACCTGCGGGTGAGCCCCGGTCCCGTCCTATATTGTGATTATCTGGTTCTGACTGTAAGCACATATAGAGGAAGGGTTTGACATGACGGTTCTGTGCCAAACAGCATCAGCCATCCCCCACCTCTTGTTTATAGGAATTTAGATAGAATTGTGAGACATATACCAACACTGGGAATTTAATGAAGATCAAGTATGAAGGTGATCAGGTGAAGGGGGATGGGGGTGGACAGGTTTGGAAGACTGGTAGGGGAAGGTTCCACCCTTTTCACCTCTGATTGGCTAGAAGGTGTTTACCATGATTGGCTATTTGATTTGGCCGTAAAACGTCATCTTATGTTCAGGAACTGCCGTTGTCTTAGCTCGATCGTAACAGTGTGATAAATGTGTACTGTTTATTTATTTATATATATATATATATATATATATATATATATATATATATGAGGTCTATTAGAAAAGTATCCGACCTTATTATTTTTTTCAAAAACCATATGGATTTGAATCACGTGTGATTACATCAGACATGCTTGAACGCTCGTGGGCATGCAAGAGTTTTTTCACGCCTGTCGGTTACGTCATTCGCCTGTGGGCAGTCTTTGAGTGAGGAGTTGCCCACCCTCTTGTCGATTTTTTCATTGTTTAGGAATGGCTCAGAGACTGCTGCTTTGTTTGATCAAAATTTTTTCAAAACTGTAAGGCACAACTGAGTGGACACCATTCAATAAATTCAGCTGGTTTTCGGTAAAAATTTTAACGGCTGATGAGAGATTTTGGTCTGGTAGTGTCGCCGTAAGGACGGCCCACAGTGCCTAACGGCGATCTGCGCTTCGAGGCGGCAGCGTTTCGCCGTTTCAAGTTGAAAACTTCCACATTTCAGGCTCTGTTGACCCAGTAAGTCGTCAGAGAACACAGAACTTTCAGAAGAAGTCGGCATGAGGAGTTTATTCGGACATTCCATTGTTAACCGACATTTTGTAATGAAAGAACGTGCGGGCAGAGTCGCATGTCAGGCCGGACCCGACCGCGGGGGGTCACGACAGGAAAAACACCTCCGTTGGAAACCTTAACGGACAAGTTGGAACATGCCCAAGCTATTAAACAATTTCTCAGTTACTCACTTGTTGAAAGCCATCAAAAGCCGCCTGAATTTTACAAATGGTTTTCAACACGGAGGTGTTTTTCCTGTCGCGACGCACACAGATTTGCCGAGTCGTCACGGAAAGGACTCGGCGAATTTGCGCGCACGTCTTTCATTACAAAATGTCCTTAAACAGTGGAATGTCCGCATAAACTCCTCATGCCGGCCTCTTCTGAATCTTCTCTGTTCTCTCACGACGTCCTGGGTCAACAGAGCCTTAAATTAGGATGATTTCAGCTTGAAACAGGCTGACGACGGCACCTGGAAGCAATGCAGGACGTCCCGCTCCGTGGGAAGTCCTTACAGCGACAGAAACACCCCATAATCTCTCATCAGCCGTTAAACGTTTCACCGAAAACCAGCTGAATTTCTCGAATAGTGTCCACTCGGATATTCCTCACAGGTCCAGAAACAATTTTGATAAAGCAACGTGCGCCGTCTCGAGCAGTGTGTGAAACAAAGGAATTCAGCCGAGAGGGCGGGACCACATCTCACTCAAGGCCTGCCCACAGGGAAATGACATCACCGACACGCGTGAAAAAACTCATGCATGCGCACGAGGGTTCAAGCATGATTGGTGTAATCGCATGTCAATCAAATCCATATAGTTTTTTTTATAAAACTGCCGGTTAGTTTTATAAGATACCTTGTGTATATATATATATATATATATATATATATATATATATATATATATATATATATTATACAAATAATGGATGGTAAGGAGTCCAACATAGAGAAATATTGGATGAAGAAAAGTTATATTGGACGAGTCTTACCATCCATCAGTTGTTATGTTCTCCACCCCCCTCCCAATTTAAGCAAACAACAAAGAGTCAAGTAAATTAGATCAATTTATTTAGTTGTGAACAGCATATGAATGCTTCTAAAACGTCAGTAGTGTGCTTGTCTACCTTCTTAGTGTTTTTGGCATCCTTGGAGTTCAATATTTCCATCAGTTCCTCCTCTGTGAACTCGGCAAACCTCGCTGGCAGACGATTTTCTGCTGTTGTTGACATGTTTGTTGCCATTTTTTTTCAACCAGCGTCTGTCAGCTCATTCCTGACCTTCGTATGCTGCGCTCTGATTGGCTAGCTGTTGGCAGTATGCTCTAACGCTATTGGTCAGTGGGAACCGATCCAGTATAACTTTTGGTCCTAGCCTTTTTGGATCCAACATAACTTTCTGGCACCAAATGACAATCAGACATGGTTCCATCTGGGTCAGAGAGGGAAACTAGTTGCCAACAACAGGAAAATGGCACAGTCCAGACCTGACAGACCTACTACTGATGCCATACAAAAGTTTAAAGGGATAATGGGGCAGATGAAGAACACAGGTATCCAGACTGTTGAGAAAGGACCCAGGAAGAGACATGCAAATGTTTTTACAACCCGTTTTGACCCTGGAGTGACTGACACCATGCTGCAAGATTATTTAAGGGGAAAACTTTGCTTGGATGTGAGGGTCAAAAGGATACAAACAAAATATGACACCTACGCCTCATTTCATATCAAGTGTGAATGTACGAACCCATCAGTGTTTATGGATGCAAACCTCTGGCCAGAAAACGTGTTTGTTCGGTGGTGGAGGGAACAGAGAGAGCATGTACAGCAGCTAGCTGGACTGCCAAATAATAATATAATATGTACAGACAATGCAGAGCAAGATGTAAATATTCTATTTGTTATATCAGATCGAATGAGCAGATGCTCTGTAAGGAGTCACTTGCAAAAAAGTTGTCAAACCATGACTAAAATTCCTTCTGGAAAGAAATTAAACTTGTGAACAACTTTAAAACTGCCCTCCCAAAAACACATTGCCAAGCTCTGGAGAAAGCATTTCTCAAGTTTACTCAACAGTGTTGAAAGTACAAGTGACTGGAGTCAGAAAATTGATTGTAATGTTGAGTTTAAAGATGTGGATTTAAGACAGAGATAGAATCTGCTATCAAGAAGTTTGATTCTAACAAGGCCTGTGGCTTTGATGGCGTATATTCAGAACACCTAAAACTTTGTTCTGATCGCCTTCACCTGTTACTTAGCATGTGTCTGACCAGTTTTCTGGTACATGGAATCTTTCCAGATTCTGTTATCTGTGATGCTTGTCCCTGTCATTAAGGAAAAAAACTGGTAAAATTACTGCGACAGACAACTACAGATCAATTGCTAGTATAGTCAGTAAGGTTGTTGAGGTTATTTTGCTAGATCGCATGGAAATGTATCTTGTAACAAAACCAAATCAATTCGGATTTAAGAAGAAACTCAGCACCGACGTGTATATATGCCTTCAAGGAGATAGTAGATGAATATCACACACTTAATGGTAGCATTTTTGCATGTTTTTTAGATGCCAGCAAGGCATTTGATTGGGTTAATCATAGAATACTGTTTGAAAAACTCGTCAGGAGAGGATTTCCTGGTTATGTTGTAAGAATTTCAATTTATTTTCATTTATATAGCGCGAAATCACAACAGAGTTGCCTCAAAGCGCTTCACACAAGTAAGGTCTAACCTTACCAACCCCCAGAATATTGATATTTTGGTACTCTAGTCAGCGAATGTGTGTCAGGTGGGGTAAAACTTACTCAGATTACGTTAATGTGTCAGGTGGGGTCAGACAAGGTGGGATATCATCGCCTTATCGCTTTAATATTTATGTTGATGATCTCAGTGTAGAATTAAATAAATGCAATACAGGCTGTAATATTCACACTCGTAAATTATTTAATGTATGCAGATGACTTGGTTGTGTTCTCCCCATCTGCATGTGGACTCCAGATGCTCCTTCAGGCATGTGAGAAATTCGGTGAGACGCATGATGTGAAGTTTAATGCTAAGAAAAGTGCTGTAATGGTGTTCCAATGAAGGATTTTAAGAGGCGCTGCAATGCCTAATTTCATGATGTGTGGTGAGATTGTGAAAGAAGTTGATGAGGTTAAATATCTTGGACACATCGTGTCAAAGGATCTGTCTGGCGATGCTGACATTGGTAGACAGATTAGAAAACTTTACGCACAGGGAAATGCTATTTTGCTTAAATTCCATGTGTTCCATTGTACACAGCACAATTACAGTGAAACTACAGAAGAGCCTCCATAAACAGACTGTATGTGTCTTATCACAACTTGCTAAAGATCAATCAATCAATTTTTTTTTTTATATAGCGCCAAATCACAACAAACAGTTGCCCCAAGGCGCCTTATATTGTAAGGCAAGGCCATACAATAATTATGTAAAACCCCAACGGTCAAAACGACCCCTGTGAGCAAGCACTTGGCTACAGTGGGAAGGAAAAACTCCCTTTTAACAGGAAGAAACCTCCAGCAGAACCAGGCTCAGGGAGGGGCAGTCTTCTGCTGGGACTGGTTGGGGCTGAGGGAGAGAACCAGGAAAAAGACATGCTGTGGAGGGGAGCAGAGATCGATCACTAATGATTAAATGCAGAGTGGTGCATACAGAGCAAAAGAGAAAGAAACAGTGCATCGTGGGAACCCCCCAGCAGTCTACGTCTATAGCAGCATAACTAAAGGATGGTTCAGGGTCACCTGATCCAGCCCTAACTATAAGCTTTAGCAAAAAGGAAAGTTTTAAGCCTAATCTTAAAAGTAGAGAGGGTGTCTGTCTCCCTGATCTGAATTGGGAGCTGGTTCCACAGGAGAGGAGCCTGAAAGCTGAAGGCTCTGCCTCCCATTCTACTCTTACAAACCCTAGGAACTACAAGTAAGCCTGCAGTCTGAGAGCGAAGCGCTCTATTGGGGTGATATGGTACTACGAGGTCCCTAAGATAAGATGGGACCTGATTATTCAAAACCTTATAAGTAAGAAGAAGAATTTTAAATTCTATTCTAGAGTTAACAGGAAGCCAATGAAGAGAGGCCAATATGGGTGAGATATGCTCTCTCCTTCTAGTCCCCGTTAGTACTCTAGCTGCAGCATTTTGAATTAACTGAAGGCTTTTCAGGGAACTTTTAGGACAACCTGATAATAATGAATTACAATAGTCCAGCCTAGAGGAAATAAATGCATGAATTACTTTTTCAGCATCACTCTGAGACAAGACCTTTCTAATTTTAGAGATATTGCGTAAATGCAAAAAAGCAGTCCTACATATTTGATTAATATGCGCTTTGAATGACATATCCTGATCAAAAATGACTCCAAGATTTCTCACAGTATTACTAGAGGTCAGGGTAATGCCATCCAGAGTAAGGATCTGATTAGACACCATGTTTCTAAGATTTGTGCGGCCAAGTACAATAACTTCAGTTTTATCTGAGTTTAAAAGCAGGAAATTAGAGGTCATCCATGTCTTTATGTCTGTAAGACAATCCTGCAGTTTAGCTAATTGGTGTGTGTCCTCTGGCTTCATGGATAGATAAAGCTGGGTATCATCTGCGTAACAATGAAAATTTAAACAATACTGTCTAATAATACTGCCTAAGGGAAGCATGTATAAAGTGAATAAAATTGGTCCTAGCACAGAACCTTGTGGAACTCCATAATTAACTCTAGTCTGTGAAGAAGATTCCCCATTTACATGAACAAATTGTAATCTATTAGACAAATATGATTCAAACCACCGCAGCGCAGTGCCTTTAATACCTATGGCATGTTCTAATCTCTGTAATAAAATTTTATGGTCAACAGTATCAAAAGCTGTTTTTAGGATTGTCTGAAGTATGAGAGCACAAGTCTATTGTGTACAGGTTTTGATGTACAGTGCTGTCAAGCAGTCATATGGAAACTCATCTATAAATTTATGTCATGGTTGGAGGTCTCCAGGAATGGCATAATCATGGCGGTGCTTGAATCCATCCATCCACCCATTTTCTTCCGTTTCATCTGAGGTCGGGTTGCGGGGGCAGCAGCTCAAGCAAAGCTGCCCAAACCTCCCGATCCACACACACCTTCCCCAGCTCCAGGGGAACCCCGAGGCGTTCCCAAGCTAGCTGCGAGACGTAGTCTCTCCAGCGTGTCCTGGGTCTTCTCCGGGGCCTCCTCCCGATGGGACGTGCCCGGAACACCTCTCCAGCGAGGCGTCCAGGGGGCATCCGAAAAAGATGCCCAAGCCACCTCAGCTGGCTCCTTTCGACGTGGAGGAGCAGCAGCTCGACTCCGAGCTCCTCCTGATTGACTGAGCTCCTCACCCTATCTCTAAGGGAGCGCCCAGCCACCCTGCGGAGGAAACTCATCTCGGCCGCTTGTACTCGTGATCTTGTTCTTTTGCTCATGAGTCAAATCTCATGACCATAGGTGAGGGTCGTAGCGTAGATCGATCAGTAAATTGAGAGCTTTGCCCCCCTGCTCAGCTCTCTCTTCACCACGACAGTCCGATACAGTGACCGCATCACTGCAGATGCTGCAGCGATCCGTCTGTCGATCTCATGCTCCATCCATCCCTCTCTCATGAACAAGACCCCGAGATACTCCACTTGAGGCAAGGACACTCCACCGACCTGAAGAAGGCAAAGCACCTTTTTCCTATCGAGAACCATGGCCTCAGATTTGGAGGTGCTGATTTTCATCCTGGACGTGTCACACTCGGCTGCAAACTGCTCCAGTGCACTCTGAAGGTCCCGATTTGATGAACCCAACGGAACCACATTGTCTGCAAACAGCAGAGACGAGATTCTGTGGTTCTCAAACCGGACCCCCTCTACACCCTGACTGTGCCTAGAAATTCTGTCCATAAAGGTAATGAACAGAACCGGTGACAAAGGACAGCCCTGGCGGAGGCCAACGTGCTCTGGAGACAGACTTGACTTACTACCGGCAATGCGACCCAAGCTCCTGCTGCAGTCATACAGGGACCGGATAGTCCTTAGCAAAAGGACCCCGTACTCCCGGAGCATCTCCCACAGGGCGCCTCGAGGGACACGGTCGAATGCCTTCTCCAGATCTACAAAACACATGTGGATTGGCTGGGCGAACTCCCATGGATCCTTGACCACCCGATGGAGCGTGGACAGCTGGTCCAGTGTGCCGTGACCAGGATGAAAACCACACTGCTCCTCCTGAGTCCGAGGTTCGACTATCGGTCAAATTCTCCTCTCCAGTACTTTGGAATAGACTTTACCGGGGAGGCTGTGGAGTGTGATCCCCCTGTAGTTGGAACACACCCTCTGGTCCCTCTTCTTAAACAGAAGGACCACCACCCCGGTCTGCTAATCCAGAGGTACTGTCTCCGACTGCCACGTGGTGTTGCAGAGATGTGTCAACCAAGACAGTCCTACAACATCCAGAGACTTGAGGTACTTGAATCCAGTATTTTTTTATGTATCCCGAATTAGAAATCATCTGTTTAAAATGGTACATATCAGCTCTGGTTAGCTTATGTTTGAGATTTTGGATTTTTAATTTTTTTTTTTAAAGAGTCTATGGACCGGTACATATTTTTCTTATTATTATGCTATGTAGTTGAGTCCGCAATAAAGTATATTGATTGATTGATTGCTATTCCAAGCTCATGTTTTCATAGCCTTTTTAGCGCGTGTTTAGATTAGTCTTAGCTTTGTGGGGTAGTTTTGTGATGAAAATGTGAACTTACAATGTTGGATTGTTGTTTTCTCTGTTGGCTCTCGAGTGTTGAACAGGATCCTATTAAAGCATATGCAGACTTGTGCAATGCCTGGGTCCAAATGTAGGCCTGTGCAGTCATATATCTCCTCCAACCTTAACCTATTTCAACCCATCGGTCACAAATGTGATCGTGGAAAAAAAATTGACACTTTAAAGGCTTTAAAAATGTTATTGAATCAATCATTAGTACATGTAGAACAAAAATGGAGACATGGAAGGGTTTGAATGAAGTGTGTGCAATATCAAGTGCGTAGTTGGGGCAACTGTTTGTTGTGATTTGGCGCTATATAAGAAAAAAGTTGATTGATTGATAGTGCAATTTGTCACATGACCAGAGCTGTTTACATTATAGTGGCACAGACAGAATCAAATTGTTCCACCAAAGCTCTCAAACAAAACCTCAGGAAGGTTTGTTCAAATAAACATATCACCAAGATTGGCACATTTTCCAGAATTTACACTTTTCTCTGTGCAGTCATCAAAATATGAACATATCACACTCAGAAATGTTACTATGACTTTGTCCCAGCTCAATTCAACACACTCAAATCAAAATCAGAAACATACCCCCCCATCCACCCAGTGGGCCTAAGATGTCAGAATAGTCCAATATTTACACACTTTACAGCACCACCAGTGTCTCACCCTCATCCCAATGGACCAAACATACTGCATTTTATATATAACTGTCAGAGTTGTTCAGAGTTGGACCTGAACAGAACAACTACTCAGTTTACTCACACAGAAATGATCACGCAAGAGACACTGAATTTCTTTGTCCTGTACAGGAGAGGACAAACGAGAAGCTCCTTCAGAAAGAACTGTTGTCCGTCCTAAAGATCCCGCCCATTTGCCTCTCCTTTTATTGAATATCATTACATACAGCGTATAGGAGTGACAATATCACAAAACAATGGAAAAAGACAGTCTGGTCTCACATTGATATGAAAACTGTTATGGCTTTTGAGCCCTCAGTCTCCTAAGCTTTCCATAACAATGTCCAGCCCTTGAACCGTGTTCCAGTTACACTGCTCTTCTTCAAGGCTGAACCATTAATCAAAAGTACACATCTGCGTTTAGCCAAACATGACCCCAGCCAACCAGTCTGACATTCTGGCAAAACAATATGCACATTGAATGGTCAAAGATCATCTGCTCACTTTTCTTGTTTGACAGTCTTAATGATCACTTGAACCATTCAGCGTATATGATTGCTTTTGACACTAAGTAATTATTTAAAGGAATAATGGTACATGAACTTTCACACATTCATATACGTATATATGAAAAATAGAGAACAGAATCAAAGATATGATTACAGAGAGTATATCAAAGTGAAGACATTAACATTTGATAATACATATATTGACAATATAGAGAAAAACCCTGTCATTCTTCCCCCCTGTTTATCAAATTTAATATCTACACGTCTAACATTATCATTGTAGAAATATCAAAAACTTACAAACAGTGTACTTAACCACCAGTTTTCCCTGCCGGGACGGGGTGACATAATTCAGTCTCCAATAGCAATAACGCAACATAGTAATGGTCCAGCAATAAGCCATCAACTGTGATGGAAATCATCCGTTGAGCCATTGATCAAGCAAGAGAAATCATACAGCAAATCATAACATGTAGTAAGTCAATTCATTGGTTTCCATCAGATACATGCCCGTTGAACCATTTTCTTTGTATAAATATTTAAACTGATTGATATTTGGACATCATTGGAGTTTCTCAGGTAGCTTATTCCAATTGTTTAGGCCACAGACAGAGACATAGAAGCATTTCCTGGTCGTTCTTGCACCCGCAACTTTAAAATGATACAAATCCCTTAAATTGTATATTCCTTCTCTTTGCATAAAATATCATTGAATTCTGAAAGGTACTTGCTTATGTTTTACTTTATACATCAATCGAACAATCTTAAATTAAATCATGTCATGGAGTTTTAAAATCTTTGATTAATAAACAGTGAATTGGTATGATCCCGATAACCTGCATTATGAATTATTCTTAATCCTCTTTCTTTTTTTTTTTCTCTCTTTCTAAGGTTGAATAATGGTTGTACTGCAGTGTTGTAGTTATTGCCCTATACTTCAGCACCATAAGTCAAGTAAGACTCAATCAGTGTGCAACAAAGAGTATGTAGTGCTTTCTCTTGACTATGTTGGATATGTGCTGTCTAGTTGATCCTGACATCGATGACCACCCCTAACGACTTGTTCTCTCTAACAGGTTCTACATTTACTCCCTGTATGTTTAACTGTATTTGTTCATCCTGTTTATAGCTTCCAAATAACATTATTTTAGTTTTTTAGACCAACTTAGTGACAGTTTGTTCATATCGAACTGAACCAACTCTTCAACTGTATCATCTTTGATCCCAGATCATCTAATAATTGTTATGAATTATCTCCTGAACAAAATGAGTTCGTATCATCTCCCAATTCGCTCTAATCAGATCTGAGACTTTACATAAATCATTGATATACAGTATGCATAACTTATAATTTTGGTGCCTACACAGAACCCTGAGGAACTCCACAAATGACACAAACTGTGTTTATTAATCGCTTCTATTGCACCTTAACCTATATTGACTATCATTAAGCAGGTTGCATTGTACAATAATCTGTTATTGCAAAGTTTTTCTGCTGTTTTTGAGAAGACACATGCATATAGTTAGTAAAGATGCTTGTCACCAAATTTGAATAAATGTATCACTTCCTTCTGGTCTGAATTGTAACGTGGTTCATATATTTTTTCATACCACCACACAGTAAATGCCACAATCATAGCAATAATTGTCAAAATCATCATCAGGGTGCGTAATTTGCAGCCTGCTCTGGCAGCAAAGCTCTCCATAGCTAAAACAGTATTTCGAACAACCTGTTGATATTTCTCTCTCACTCCCCCTGTCATGAGGTTTTCTCTTTGTGTGTGTGTGTGTGAGAGAGAGAGCGAGAGAGAGAGCGGTTCTGGTCTTGAAGCAAGTGGAATTAAAATAATGTGTCATGTACTCTGTCCTGTGCCCTGTTCTTGACGTTTTCTTTAAACACAGGTGCACAGGAATAGAACAGGATTGTCTCCTGTTCTCAAAGATGCAGTTGCGTCTGCTTCTTTTCTCCTGGTCTGGTCATGTCAGTGCTCTTATTTCAAGCCTGTAGTACATCTCCTTCTAATCCTGCATTACGTGGACAGGATTCTCCTCGATTGTAGCTGGTTTCTCATCTGTGAATCTCATCTGATCTCATCTGTGAAAATAAAATGAGGTGGGCTTCATAGATAATTGGCAAAGCTTCTGGGGAAAACCTGGTCTTGTTAGAAGAGACGGCATCCATCCCACTTTGGATGGAGCAGCTCTCATTTCTAGAAATCTGGCCAATTTTCTTAAATCCTCCAAACCGTGACTATCCAGGGTTGGGACCAGGAAGCAGAGTTGTAGTCTTACACACCTCTCTGCAGCTTCTCTCCCCCTGCCATCCCCTCATTACCCCATCCCCGTAGAGACGGTGCCTGCTCCCAGACCACCAATAACCAGCAAAAATCTATTTAAGCATAAAAATTCAAAAATAAAAATAATATAGCACCTTCAACTGCACCACAGACTAAAACAGTTAAATGTGGTCTATTAAACATTAGGTCTCTCTCTTCTAAGTCCCTGTTAGTAAATGATATAATAATTGATCAACATATTGATTTATTCTGCCTTACAGAAACCTGGTTACAGCAGGATGAATGTTAGTTTAAATGAGTCAACACCCCAAGTCACACTAACTGCCAGAACGCTCGTAGCATGGGCCGAGGTGGGGGATTAGCAGCAATGTTCCACTCCAGCTTATTAATTAATCAAAAACCCAGACAGAGCTTTAATTCATTTGAAAGCTTGTCTCTTAGTCTTGTCCATCCAAATTGGAGGTCCCAAAAAACAGTTTTATTTGTTGTTATCTATCGTCCTCCTGGTCGTTACTGTGAGTTTCTCTGTGAATTTTCGGACCTTTTGTCTGACTTAGTGCTTAGCTCAGATAAGATAATTATAGTGGGCGATTTTAACATCCACACAGATTCTGAGAATGACAGCCTCAACACTGCATTTAATCTATTGTTAGACTCGATTGGCTTTGCTCAAAATGTAAATGAGTCCACCCACCACTTTAATCATACCTTAGATCTTGTTCTGACTTATGGAAATTGAAGACTTAACAGTATTCCCTGAAAACCCCTCTTTGGCTGCTTTCAGTGATGCCGGTATTTGGTTAGACTCTTTCTCTCCGATTGTTCTGAGTTATTTTCATTAGTTACTTCCTCCAAACCATCAACATGTCTATTAGACCCCATTCCTACCAGGCTGCTCAAGGAAGCCCTACCATTAATTAATGCTTCGATCTTAAATATGATCAATCTGTCTTTATTAGTTGGCTATGTACCACAGGCTTTTAAGGTGGCAGTAATTAAACCATTACTTAAAAAGCCATCACTTGACCCAGCTATCTTAGCTAATTATAGGCCAATCTCCAACCTTCCTTTTCTCTCAAAAATTCTTGAAAGGGTAGTTGTAAAACAGCTAACTGATCATCTGCAGAGGAATGGTCTATTTGAAGAGTTTCAGTCAGGTTTTAGAATTCATCATAGTACAGAAACAGCATTAGTGAAGGTTACAAATGATCTTCTTATGGGTTGCTTGACGCGAGGACGTTTTGCTTAAAATCGCAGAAGCTTCCTCAGCTAGAATTCTTGCTCTGGAAGTCTGACTTCTGTCTGACTCTTGTCTTCTGACTCTGACAAACTGTTATGTTTAATGGCTGACTCTACTGCAGTGATGTAATCTACTGTCAGTATATGTTTAGGTGATGTAATCTACTGTCAGTATATGTTTAGGGGTCACTGAGAAATTTAGTCCTTTAGTGAGCACATCCTTTTCTGTCTGTGTAAGAACCCTGTTGGAGAGATTCTTTACCCAATTTTCCCTGTTGTCACTAATTTGTCTGGGTGTATCTTTAAAACTACTCCCACTGAAAGTACGCCTTTTCTGTACTAAAACGTTGTGAAACTTCCTGATTTGCCGCTCCTTACTTTTTAAATGCTCAGCCATTTGAATTTTAACTATGAACTTTGTGATCTTATTATGGGCCTCTTCCTCCACTAAAGTTTCTAACCTTTTGTGAAGACTATCAAGATCATTTTGGAGGTCTAATATTTTAAAATGAAGCCTTCTAATTATAAGACCCAAAATCCTCCTAAGGTAACTGTGCTGGATCTTTTCTGCTGTGTGACCTGCTTCTAGTGCCTTTTGCTTCATGCATTTGGGAATAACATTTTGTTTGCAGCATTGTACCCCCCCCCCCCCCCCACCCCAGTGGACCAAACATACTGTAATAGTACAATAGTGGGGGGAGGGGTATGTTTAATATTTTTAAGTAAATATGTATAACTGATCAAGGACAAACTATTCAAAACATCTGTGGCTGAAATATGTTAAAATACTGAGGACGACACAGAGAAATGTGTCAGTTGCTCATGAAAAACCCTGATAATACATGATCCCACCGCGGCCATGGTTCTCAACTGGAAAGAGGTGCCTTGCCCTCTTGAGGTCGGTGAGTGGTGGAGCATGAGATCAACAGACAGATCGCTGCAGCATCTGCAGTGATGCAGTCGCTGTATCAGACAGTCATGGTGAAGAGAGAGCTGAGTAGGGGGGCAAAGCTCTCGATTTGCCGATCGATCTATGTTCCGATCCTCACCTATGGTCATGAGATTTGGCTCATGACCGAAAGAACAAGATCGTGAGTACAAGCGGCCGAGATGAGTTTCCTCCGCAGGGTGGCTGGCCGCTCCCTTAGAGGTAAGGGGAGGAGCTCAGGCACTCGGGAGGAGCTTGGAGTCCAGCTGCTGCTCCTCCACGTCAAAAGGAGCCAGCTGAGGTGGCTCGGGTGTCTTTTTCGGATGCCCCCTGGACGCCTCGCTTTAGAGGTGTTCTGAGCACGTCCCATCGGGAGGAGGCCCAGGACAGGCTGGAGGGACTGTGTCTCTCAGCTGGCTTGGGAACACCTCGGGGTTCCCCTGGAGGAGCTGGGGGAGGTGTGTGTGTATCGGGATGTCTGGGCTGCTGCCCCCACGACCTGACATTAATGAAGTGGAAGAAAATGGATGGATGGAAATAAGCAGTCAGATCACAATCAAGGGTTACAGGTTAAGCAAATCTTTGTTATATGTGATTTACAATTTAATGTCTTGCCAGTGAACGATTTGCATGTTTGATAGTTTCATGGTACTGAAATTAATCACAATTCACAGTTTGGTGAAATTTGCAGTGTTCTTTTTAAAATTATGGTGTATTATTAAACAACTAAAAACCATTGTTTTGATGTTATTGTGGTGCTGATGTCATCAAAGTACTATGAACAATGTATCTTATATGCAGAAAACCTTCGCAAACAATGTTTCATACTTCTGCAAGTTAAATTTGGTTGTTGGATTGGTAACGTCTGATTTGTATTTTCTACTTACTGCTGAGAAGCAGCGCTGATGTGGTCCGATTGTTGTATTAATGTTTGCCGTTATGAAATCAATCTTTTTCATGTCATTGACAGAAAATGTTCTGTTTTAAAGTAAATTTGCATATTTCTGAGTGACCATAACACTGTTATTTGATACACAGTGACACTTTGATTGGTGAAAATAGATTTTGTGATCGTTGTCTCGATAAATTCTAGATTTATGTCTCAAGAAATATGTGTATACGAGGTCTATCAGAAAAGTATCCTACCTTTTTATTTTTTTTAAAAACTATATGGATTTGAATGACGTGCGATTATACCAATCATGCTTGAACCCTTGTGCGCATGCGTGAGTTTTTTCACGCGTGTCGGTGACGTCATTTCCCTGTGGGCAGGCCTTGAGTGAGATGTGGTCCCGCCCTCTCGGCTGAATTTCTTTGTTTCACACGCTGCTCGAGACGGCGCGTTGCTTTATCAACATTTTTTCTGGACCTGTGAGGAATATCCGAGTGGACACTATTCGAGAAATTAAGCTGGTTTTCGGTGAAAAGTTTAACGGCTGATGAGAGATTATAGGGCGTTTCTGTCAGTGTAAGGACTTCCCATGGAGCGGGACGTCGCGCAGCGCTTCCAGGCGCCGTCGTCGGCCTGTTTCGACCTGAAAACATCCTAATTTAAGGCTTAATTCACCCAGGACGTCGTCAGAGAACAGAGAAGATTCAGAAGAGGCCGGCATGAGGACTTTATGTGGACATTCCACTGTTTAAGGACATTTTGTAATGAAAGACGTGCGCGCAAATTCGCCGAGTCATCACGGAAAGGACTCGGCGAATTTGAATCTGTGTGCGCCGCGACAGGAAAAACACCTCCGTGTTGAAAACCATTTGTAAAATTCAGGCGGCTTTTGATGGCTTTCAAAAAGTGAGTAACTGAGAAATTATTTAACGGCTTGGGCATGTTCCAACTTGTCTGTTAAAGTTTCCAACGGAGGTGTTTTTCCTGTCGCGACCCCCTGCGGTCGGGTCCGGCCCGACATGCGACTCTGCCCGCGCGTTCTTTCATTACAAAATGTCCGTTAACAATGGAATGTCCGAATAAACTCCTCATGCCGACTTCTTCTGAAAGTTCTCTGACGACTTCCTGGGTCAACAGAGCCTGAAATGTGGAAGTTTTCAACTTGAAACGGCGAGACGCTGCCGCCTCGAAGCGCAGATCGCCGTCAGGCACCGTGGGCCGTCCTTACGGCGACACTACCAGACCAAAATTTCTCATCAGCCATTAAAATTTTTAACAAAAACCAGCTGAATTTATCGAATGGTGTCCACGCAGTTGTGCCTTACAGTTTTGAAAAGATTTTGATCAAACAAAGCAGCAGTCTCTGAGCCATTCCTAAACAATGAAAAAATCGACTAGAGGGTGGGCAACTCCTCACTCAAAGACTGCCCACAGGCGAATGACGTAACCGACCAGGCGTGAAAAAACTCTTGCATGCCCACGAGGGTTCAAGCATGTCTCATGTAATCACACGTGATTCAAATCCATATGGTTTTTGAAAAAAATAATATCAGATACTTTTCTAATAGACCTCGTATGTGTGATAAATCAGTGTAATGTCCGTACACCATTTATATGGTTTAGATTGATCTAGTTTAGCAATATTATTTAATTGAAAAGTTCAAATTTCTTTAGTAACAACTAAAATTATATTTACATGCAACAAATAATATCTAGTGTAAATCAGCAAGGCTGATTTGGAATTCAGGTTTGCAAAATGTCGTGTCCGTACACGATGTAGTGTCCGTACACCAAGCTATTTTGTGCTGCAAGTCTGGTCGACAAACACAGAAACCGGTTGTATTAGAGTTACAATAAATAATGCAAAGCTCACTTCCATGCTGTAATGTATGTAACATTCAAGTATGTTTATGAAAACATGTTATTTTCTCTAAAGAAACACCACATAATTATATGCTGCCCTTCACACCCCCCAACACACACACACACACACATGCTAAAGATCATTTCAGGTTGGTTCTGGGTTGATATATTTAAATAACTGCATCATTTAACAAATGATAAAACTGTAGTGTCTGTACACCACATTTTGGCACAAAAAACATGCATTTCGAAATCAGCTCTAGCTTTTCAGGAAGTGAAGTTAATAAAAAGATATTTTGGCATTTATTAGACAACACCTTTAACAATTTTTTTCTGAGTATAAATAATTTAATATAGGAACATCAAATTTCTACCCTTAGTATACCCCACTGGTACCCCTTGATTGTGATCTGGCTGAGGAATAATGGATCAAAATATAATTTACAAAGTAAGTCCCTTCAGCTGCTCCCTTGTTTGCACTCGGGGTCGCCACAGCAAATCCAAGGTGGATCTGCATGTTGAATTGGCACAGGTTTTACGCCGGATGCCCTTCCTGACGCAACTCCACATTACATGGAGAAATGTGGCAGGAGTGGGATTTTAACCTGGAGCCTTCTGCACTGAAACCAAGCGCATTAACCACTAACCAGTTTTATTTGTTATCTATCGTCCTCCTGGTCGTTACTGTGAGTTTCTCTGTGAATTTTCAGAACTTTTGTCTGACTTAGTGCTTAGCTCAGATAAGATAATTGTAGTGGGCGATTTTAACATCCACACAGATGCTGAGAATGACAGCCTCAACACTGCATTTAATCTATTGTTAGACTCGATTGGCTTTGCTCAAAATGTAAATGAGTCCACCCACCACTTTAATCATACCTTAGATCTTGTTCTGAGTTATGGTATGGAAATTGAAGACTTAACAGTATTCCTTGAAAACCCCCTTCTGTCTGATCATTTCTTAATAAAATTTACAGTTACTCTGATGGACTACCCAGCAGTGGGGAATAAGTTTCATTACAGTAGAAGTCTTTCAGAAAGCGCTGTAACTAGGTTTAAGGATATGATTCCTTCTTTATGTTCTCCAATGCCATATACCAACACAGTGCAGAGTAGCTACCTAAACTCTGTGAGTGAGATAGATTATCTCGTCAGTAGTTTTATATCCTCATTGAGGACAACTTTGGATGCTGTAACTCCTCTGAAAAAGAGAGCCTTAAATCAGAAGTGCCTGGCTCCGTGGTATAACTCACAAACTCGCAGCTTAAAGCAGATAACCCGTAAGTTGGAGAGGAAATGGCATCTCACTAATTTAGAAGATCTTCACTTAGCCTGGAAAAAGAGTCTGTTGCTCTATAAAAAAGCCCTCCGTAAAGCTAGGACATCTTTCTACTCATCACTAATTGAAGAAAATAAGAACAACCCCAGGTTTCTTTTCAGCACTGTAGCCAGGCTGACAGAGTCAGAGCTCTATTGAGCCGAGTATTCCTTTAACTTTAACTAGTAATGACTTCATGACTTTCTTTGCTAATAAAATTTTAACTATTAGAGAAAAAATTACTCATAACCATCCCGAAGACATATCGTTGTCTTTGGCTGCTTTAAGTGATGCCGGTATTTGGTTACTCTTTCTCTCCAATTGTTCTGTCTGAGTTATTTTCATTAGTTACTTTCTCCAAACCATCAACATGTCTTTTAGACCCCATTCCTACCAGGCTGCTCAAGGAAGCCCTACCATTAATTAATGCTTCGATCTTAAATATGATGGAACAACTATATGGATTTTATTCATATGTTTTTACGTCAGACATGCTTGAACCCTCGTGCGCATGCGTGAGTTTTTCCACGCCTGTCGGTGACGTCATTCGCCTGTGAGCACTCCTTGTGGGAGGAGTCGTCCAGCCCCTCGTCGGAATTCCTTTGTCTGAGAAGTTGCTGAGAGACTGGCGCTTTGTTTGATCAAAATTTTTTCTAAACCTGTGAGACACATCGAAGTGGACATGGTTCGAAAAATTAAGCTGGTCTTCAGTGAAAATTTTAACAGCTGATGAGAGATTTTGAGGTGATTCTGTCGCTTTAAGGACTTTTCACGGTGCGAGACGTCGCGCTGCGCTCTCAGGCAGCGTCATCAGCCTGTTTCAAGCTTAAAACCTCCACATTTCAGGCTCTGTTGATCCAGGATGTCGTGAGAGAACAGAGAAGTTTCAGAAGAAGTCGGTTTCAGCATTTTATCCGGATATTCCACTGTTAAAGGAGATTTTTTTAATGAAAGACGTGCGGGCGGATTGCAGCGTCGGCTCGCAGCCGCCGCGACGCTCCGCCACAGGAAAAACACCTCTGTTGGAAGCCTTGAGGACAAGTTGGAACATCTCCAGCTGATAAACAATTTCTCATATACTCACTCCACTGAAAGCCATCAAAAGCCAACTGGATTTTAACAAATGGTTATCAACACGGAGGTGTTTTTCCTGTGCCGCCGCGTCGGCTGCGTCCCGACGCGCGGACCCGTCCGCACGTCTTTCATTAAAAAAATCTCCTTTAACAGTGGAATATCCGGATAAAATGCTGAAACCGACTTCTTCTGAAACTTCTGTTCTCTCACGACGTCCTGGATCAATAGAGCCTGAAATGTGGAGGTTTTAAGCTTGAAACAGGCTGATGACGCTGCCTGAGAGCGCTGAGCGACGTCTTGCACCGTGAAAAGTCCTTAAAGCGACAGAATCACCTCAAAATCTCTCATCAGCTGTTAAAATTTTCACTGAAAACCAGCTTAATTTTTCGAACCATGTCCACTTCGATGTGTCTCACAGGTTTAGAAAAAAGTTTGATCAAACAAAGCGCCAGTCTCTCAGCAACTTCTCAGACAAAGGAATTCCGACGAGGGGCTGGACGACTCCTCCCACAAGGAGTGCTCACAGGCGAATGACGTCACCGACAGGCATGGAAAAACTCACGCATGCGCACGAGGGTGCAAGCATGTCTGACGTAAAAACATATGAATGAAATCCATATAGTTTTTGAAAAAAATTAAAAGGACCTATACTTTATGGACAGACCTCGTATATATCAAGGTGCTTTTACATTGTTATACATCAGTATCACCATTAAGAAAGCACTTGAATAAAATCAATAGTAAATCAGTTTAAAAACTCATAACATGACAAAACTTATATATTAATTAAAATGAGAGGTATCGAAGGGCTGATGCACCTCCTGAATGCTCTACACGTGATCAGTGCACAAGTAAATATACACATCTCTAAAGGTGTTTTTCAATACGTATGAATTCATGTAACTTCTGTGTGACGACATTATGAAGTCATTCATACCAATCAATCATAAAAGTTTTGCTGATAAATATATGCTCTAGGGGGGTGGCACAGTGACTTAGTGGTTGGCACTGTTGACTTGAAGCAAGAAGGTCCTGGGATCGCTTCCTGCCTAGTTCTTTCTGTGTGGAGTTCTCCCCATGTCATCTTCCCACTTTCAAAGACATGCGGGTGAGGTGACTTGGTGGCTCTAAATTGACAGTATGTGTGCATGAGTGTGTGACCGTTTGTTTGTCTATATATCTCGTCCTGTGATGGACTGGCGGCCTGTCCAGGGTGAAACCCTGACTCTTGTGCAGCTCCCCATGACCGCTAATTTGTCTAAGCAGATACAGAAAATTAATATATGCTTTGGATTATACACGCAGGCTAGGGTGGTCCAAAAATACAAACTTTAAGGAGGTTTTCCTCCACAATTTTCATTTTGTTCTATGCCTCCCTGCTAACATTTATGCCAATTTTTAGCTTGATTGGTGAATATTTACTGGTCATGCAACAAGGGGTCATTTTTTACTATGTGGAATTGCTTTAAAAAAAAGACAATTTCTTCACTAAATTACTAAATTAATACAACATATTGATCTAACCAAGGTCCATGTCTTAAAATATCTTCAGATTGTTGTTTTTCTTTCAAATGTTATGTCAATATGTCATCATTCATCAATCTCCCTTCATCAATGTTGCCTTGGAGCAGGATGGGTAGTTCTTCCTGTGTTGCTTCACAAGGAGGAGCAGATACTATTGATGTTCTTCATTCTTCATTAAAGAGGAGTTGTACTTCTGCATCAGTGCAATGGCTTTCTGCAGGATCATTTACCACTTTCATTTGTGATGCTGCCATGCAAAGTTCTTGATAGCAAAGATCATCATTCCATTCCACAAGATCTTTATCCAAGGGTTCTAGCGTTGCACTTGATGCTAATTTCTTTTGATAATTCAGCTGGCGCTCTTGTCGAGCAGTTTTTCTTTTTTCTTTTCCATGTAGCAGGACATCAACCCCTGCCATGCTGCATGACAGAACATCATTGCGCTGCATGATGAGAAACTGCTCGTCTTCAAAATTTTCATTGTTGTCAATGCATCACTTGTGGCAATATCAAAGAGACCCTGCAGGTGGATCAGGAACTGATCCTGGTTCATTTTGTCGCCATCACTGTTTCTCTTCCGATTTTTCTTCAGCTTCACATAGTCCTCATTAAGCTTCATGAGGATGCGAATCATGGAGTCTTTTCTCTGATGTGGACTCTGTACTCTCTGCCACAGTTCAGTGACATGCATCACAGTCTGGGATGCTGCCTCTTTCAGTGTCAGTTTCTGATTGTTGTGAAAGATCATCAGAAGTCGAAGGACATCTCTATTAGTTGGAAAATGGGACCCAGACAGTTGGTCTGATCCTTTACCTAACAGCCAAACCTCAGCAGCACTCCTACTTTTGGCCATTTTAATCTTTATCAATTACCTACAAACAATAAGCTGACAGTTACTAATCAGGGATTGACATTAAGCTTTTTAGTGTACTTGTCCATAGGACAAGTAACCCTGGCAGTTTACTTGTCCTATAGGAAAAGCTGGTTGTCCGGACAACCCGTGACTGAGATTCAAATTAAATATTTATCACATGTACTGACTTATCACTTAATAAAAACCTGTCATACTTCTTTTGTTTGTAAGTACTTTAACTTTAATATTCCAACATAAGAATTGCTGACATAGAAAAATCATCACATTTCACCATGTTCTGGGACTGAGATTCATATTAAATATTTATCACATCTATGTTGCTGGGACATATCACTTCATGAAAAAGTTAATACTGTCACTCTCCTGTGTGGGTGGTAAAATTGAATTTCCAAAAAATAACTTTTTTTTTTTTTTTTTTACACATATTGCATGCATAGCCTCTAGCCTTTAATCTGTTAACCAAGACATAGCTCATAATGTTTCTCTCTTGTGATTGTTCATAATTGGGGAAAAAATTGGTAAATGCCAATATGCATCTGCTTCTCTCCTGTGTTTTCTGAATTCATCACTGTTCAATGCATGATCATTTGCCAGTATTTTTTTGATAAAGCAAATCAAATTCTTTTATTTCAACATTTACACCTACACTTGCAGGGGTTGATGTTTTGCGTTTGACTGGTGTTTTCCCTGGTATCTGGCCCGGTTTCAATATATTCTTCAAAAGACGTGTTAATCGATGCGATGTTCTTTATCTAATGTTTCCTGGCACAGCATCTTGCAAGAAGATGCTATGAACGCACACTCCATACAGTGGTCTCGTGCACACATGATACAGGGTTCTCCCCAGAAATGTTTAGTCTAGCGGTGCTGTTGGTAATTATCACCTGAGGCGGCGCGCATTGAGTCATTTTGACTGGTTTTAGATGCATGCAGAAGTAAGAAGAAATTCTTCTTCTTACTTCTTATAAGTAAGAAGAAGAATTTTAAATTCTATTCTAGAATTAACAGGAAGCCAATGAAGAGAGGCCAATATGGGTGAGATATTGGCCTCTCTTCATTGGCTTCCTGTTAATTCTAGAATAGAATTTAAAATTCTTCTTCTTACTTATAAGGTTTTGAATAATCAGGTCCCATCTTATCTTAGGGACCTCGTAGTACCATATCACCCCAATAGAGCGCTTCGCTCTCAGACTGCAGGCTTACTTGTAGTTCCTAGGGTTTGTAAGAGTAGAATGGGAGGCTTAGCCTTCAGCTTTCAGGCTCCTCTCCTGTGGAACCAGCTCCCAATTCAGATCAGGGAGACAGATACCCTCTCTACTTTTAAGATTAGGCTTAAAACTTTCCTTTTTGCTAAAGCTTATAGTTAGGGCTGGATCAGGTGACCCTGAACCATCCCTTAGTTATGCTGCTATAGACGTAGACTGCTGGGGGGTTCCTATGATGCACTTTCTTTCTTTCTCTTTTTGCTCTGTATGTACCACTCTGCATTTAATCATTAGTGATCGATCTCTGCTCCCCTCCACAGCATGTCTTTTTCCTGGTTCTCTCCCTCAGCCCCAACCAGTCCCAGCAGAAGACTGCCCCTCCCTGAGCCTGGTTCTGCTGGAGGTTTCTTCCTGTTAAAAAGGGAGTTTTTCCTTCCCACTGTAGCCAAATGCTTGCTCACAGGGGGTCGTTTTGACCGTTGGGGTTTTACATAATTATTGTATGGCCTTGCCTTACAATATAAAGCGCCTTGGGCAACTGTTTGTTGTGATTTGGCACTATATATATAAAAAAAAAAAAAAAATTGAATTGAATTGATTGATTGATTTGAAAAGGTTTGACCAGTGGTTAATATTGATTGATTATATTTATATCAATTGATTATTTGTTTGACTCAGTCTGTGTCAAGCTGTACGCACGAGAAGGGGCATTTTTTGGACATTGTGCTCTCTTTTGGTCTTAATCCTAATGTAATTGAGGTTTGTGAAACCCACTTCTCTGATCAGTTTGTTGTTTTATTTTCTTCAACGTTGTCTTGGCGCGTGCTCAGTCCGTGCGCCACGGCGCGCTGGGTGCGCACATTCAGTACTGAGTCAGCCGCCCTGTTTTCTGATGCTTTTCATGAAACATATAGAAACGACTCAGATAACGCAACTCTTGATGAACTCCTTTCTTACTTTAATGGTGTGTACACACAGGCTTTGGACTCTGTGGCTCCTTCAGGGCTGAAGCGCTTAAAGCCCACGGCACAGCCTTGGTTAAACGAGCGCACTTGTGAACTCGGTCGCTCTTGTAGCCGTGCTGAGCGACAATGGAAAAAAGGTCATCTTCACGTTTCCTTGCAAGAAATGAGGGACAAATGAGGGACAGATTCATGTCAGATCTTGTGTCCTTAAACTGTCATAAACCTCACGTGCTTTTTAACACTCGCTAACATTTTAACATTCGGTCATTAATCCTCATGCGAGCAATATCTCTGTGCCCTCGGCCAGCCTTTGTGAAGATTTTCTCTCTTATTTCAGTGTATGCTTTTTGTTTTAATGTAGGAGGGAAAAAAATTACTTCCACCACTATTCTTCAAATTATTAACTGCACAATATACTGACTATCTTTAATCTTTTTGCAGGTAAAAGTAAAGAGGCAGAGATCAAGAGGGTAAATAAAGAGCTGGCCAATATCCGATCCAAATTTAAAGGTAGGTGACAACTTTGGGGAGTTACAGAAAAGTTGTGGCGAGCATTTCTGCTCCATTCAAAAGTGGATTAAATGAATAAATAAATGTTTGCTATTTCACTGCGCATGGAGTGAACTCCAAAAGTGTTGTAACAAGTTCAACTCATTTACTTTTGCACTGAACACATTTGGGTTTGAGATCAAAAGAGTTTGGAATGAAATGTCATTATTTATTCAATGCTTTATTTCACTGATTGTAAATGATCTGCTACCAAGAACAAAAACATTTTAGTTTAATGTATTATTTGCAATTTGTCACATTGCTTCTGGAACCTTAAAGTGGATATGACATTTAAAGACAACATAGTCTTATTACATGTAACAAGTTATATAATTCGGTCAACCTAAGCGTTTTGGGAAAATGGACGCAGTTCTCTCGTTATATGCAACATTTGAACGTCCCACCACTGAAACGTGCACACCCCGTGACCAGCTTCCCGCTAAGCACCAAACCTGAAATACGTCACTGCCTGTGGACCTTATCGGCTCGCGCGCCTGGATGCCGTTGTTAGCGGCAGAAACTTTGATGAAATCCAGCTCTCAGGGACTTGTTTGTCGATATGCCTGACCAGTGTGTCGCAGCATGTTGCACAAACACAAGGGCAAAAGGTTTTAGCCTTTTCAAGTCCAGGCAGATTGATCGAAAGCCGCGATGTTGTGTGATGCACGAAATGTCAGGGTGCCGCTCGCACACCCCCATTTGCTCCTGACAGCAGACACTTTCCTCTACCGCCTCCATGTTCTCGCACCGCTCACAGGAACACCTAAAATGTCAACCCCAAATAATATGTTCACAATAATCTTGAAATGGTCAAGGAACTTAATATCAGTGCAATACGTAGTAAACACGGCAGCGACATGTTCACTGTTGTTTTCGGCAATCTTTTTCAAAACTTTGACTGTTTATTTCCTATTCTTTTGTGAAAATAACGTAACTAAACATGGATGAATGCAATGCCAGGCACTCGAAAACGGCAAAAACCCGAAGGTAATGATGGTGGTCCGCAAGTAGTAGCTACACTATTGCGGCTCCGGAAAAATAACAAAAGCAGTAAACAGATGCTAGAATCGAAAACGCTATAATTATAGTGTTATAAACAGCAGCAACAAAAATCAAAGCCTCCCTTACCATTCCGTATTCTGCAGCCTTTTAAAAATCCATTGGAATTGGCATGTCTCTTGCCTCTGCTTCGGCTCCGCCATAAGCACCGTCGGCATTATTTTCGCTGCCAGAATGCTCCTGGTTTGAATGTTCGTCCGAAAGATACGGCTCCAATCTGTAGGGTCTAATCACTGCTGCGACATCCTCAGGTCCGAGTCAGTCTCGATTTCCTCACAGAAATAATCCAAACTTGAAGATGAGTCAGAAAAGTTCTCGATCTCGTCACTGTCCATGCTGAGGTCCATCTGTTCCTGTTGACAAACTGACAGACAAAGATGGGACGCTACACGCTGTGACGTCACAGCATCACGTGACCGCTGATGGAACGCTGCCAATGCACTTTCCAGGAAACACACTTTTGAGAAGCTGTACAAACTTTATTTCTCAGTGATAATGATTTAAAACTACTTTCAGCTTACTATACTGTATGTATATTTTTGATATTTATATCAGTTTTACTTAATTTTTTAGGTGTCATATCCACTTTAAAAGTAGGGGACTACAGAAAAAGTGTGATTTTTGCAATAAGCATTTTTAATTTCAGTTTTTCCTAAACTTTTAAACACATTTCCAGTAACTGTGGCTCAATTTCTTACAACATAAGCTGAAAAGCATTAAACTACTTTACCAAAACTCTATAAATCACTAGCAAAATGAAACACTCAAATTCATGTTCTCTTTTCTCAAAGCTGATTCACTGTTCCCCCACACAATAACAGGCCTGGTGGGCGACGAGACTAATGAGAAGCCTTACCAGGCCAGATATATGTTGCTAATGATGCACATGAAAGATACAGCCCAGTATCCATTAATTTTGATGTCCGCAGTCATCAGTGTATCCGCAGCGCTTTGATTCTAATATTCACTCACATAGTTGATTACTTTGTGGAGTAGCTGTTATTTCTTAGTTATGATTGTGAATTTTCTGTGTATTAAAAGTAGGCTTTACAGGTTTTCTATGTCAACAGCATTTTATTGAGTCTTAAAGTACATAAATGTGAAATTGGTCACTGGACCCTTAAACTCTGGACATAAAAAGAAATATAATCTGTAGTTTTTGTCAAGCATTTCCTTCATACATTATTGGCATGGATGTCTTTCCATACGTCTGAGCTGAGCTCAGCTGGCTGTGCTGCACGTCAGGATGTAATTCATAAAGAATGCAGGACGTCTCATTTTGGGAGGAAAAAATCGTTTTAGTCAGTTGTAGTTTGTCTGTATTACAGCGTTTGATAAGCGTCAATTTGTTTTGAAGTTATTAATACCAACCGGACTCTGTCTCGGCAGAGAGCCGCACAGTGTTTGGAGCCGTTCCAACAGAACGGAGGACGATTCTCGTTTCTTGACTGCAACAAGACAAGAGTCCCAGTTAGTGACTTTAATCCACACAAATGTGACTCACGATTGACATATTTTAATGGCTTTGAGAGGGGTTAAGAGGCGGACTTGCCGCTTCTGAAGAGCAGCGAATCACAGAACCAATGAGCCAGCGGATCGAAGCATTGCTTCATTAGTTCATGCTTCAAAGTAGAGTCGCGCTGCAGAAATGGTTGATTACAGAGCCGCTGCAGGGTCTGTAATCAACATAGAGGAATTATCATTTTCCCAACAAACATCCTCAGAAACATCGGTCACTCTGAAGGATGGATAAGGGAATCTTTAAGCAAAAAGACGATTGATATCGGTGGATCGAATAATTTCTTAACAATACCTGAAAAGAACCAGTTCTCAATACCCAGCCCTATTTGTGTATTTGAAAGCCCATTGGTGTAGCATATGTAGGCTAGCCATAAAGGCTCTTCAATTACATATTGTCGAATATAATCATTTAATAACTACTTATAGTTTGGTATTTAAGTATTTTGACACCAACAAAGGAGTTGGAATAATCAAGATGTGCTTGTAGCAGTCCCGTTTAAATGCACACTAAAAACTTGAACCTTATGTGATTACTGATTATCTGATTATTAAGTGTTCATTAAACAGCAAAATCTGATATACGAGGTCTGTCCATAAAGTATCGTACCTTTTTATTTTTTAAACTATATGGATTTGATTCATATGTTTTTACGTCAGACATGCTTGAACCCTTGTGCGCATGCTTGAGTTTTTCCACGCCTGTCGGTGACGTCATTCGCTTGTGAGCACGCCTTGTGGAAGGAGTGGTCCTGTCCCGTCGTCAGATTTTCATTGTGTGGAAATGGCGGAATGATTTGGGGTTTTTCAGAAGCTGTTAGAGACTGGCACCTGGAAACCATTCGAAAAATTTATCTGGCTTTCGGTGAAAATTTTACGGGCTTCACAGAGAATAAGGTCTGTTAGTACAGCTTTAAGGACCCCTTTAAGGACGCTCGACGCACCGCGCTCCGAGCTGCGACGACACGGCACCAGCCACCGGACCATTTCTAAACGGATGGCTCTGTGGATACGAGACCGTCGTGTGCTCTTTCTCTGGTTATCACAAGAGCTGGACATCAGCCATTTTCTGGCAGATTTCACTTTTAACAAGAGATTTTGTCATGGAAAGCCGCGTGGAGGCTTCGCGCTTCACGACCCATTCGCTTTGGAAGCAAGACAAAGGAACACCTCCGTTTCGGCGTGCCAGAGGACAAGTTCGGACATGAAAATCTCTTGTTAAAAGTGAAATCTGCCGGAAAATGGCTGATGTCCAGCTCTTGTGATAACCAGAGAAAGAGCACACGACGGTCTCGTATCAACAGAGCCATCCGTTTAGAAATGGTCCGGTGGCTTGTGCCGTGTCGTCGGAGCGCGGTGCGCCGAGCGTCCTTAAAGAGGTCCTTAAAGCTGTAGTAACAGACCTTATTCTCTGTGAAGCCCGTAAAATTTTCACCGAAGGCCAGATAAATGTTTCGAATGGTTTCCAGGTGCCAGTCTGTAACAGCTTCTGAAAAAATTCTGATGGGAAACAACCCCCCAAATCATTCCGCCATTTCCAGACAATGAAAATTCGACGACGGGGCGGGACCACTCCTTCCACAAGGCGTGCTCACAGGCAAATGACGTCACCGACAGGTGTGGAAAAACTCACGCATGCGCACAAGGGTTCAAGCTTGTCTGACGTGAAAACATATGAATCAAATCCATATAGTTTAAAAAATAAAATAAAATAAATAAAAAGGTACGATACTTTATGGACAGACCTCGTACTTCATTAGATAACAATGTTATCTGATTGAGAAATTGGACTAACACACCTGCTTTTATCCCCATTATTCCATATTTTTTCAGTACGTTTGCCATTAATCTGATTTGTCGTTTTTTTTTTTTTTTTTTGTTTGTGCATGTGTAAAAGCAATTGGCACTCACATTTTCAGAGGGTACAGTGGGATGCACAGTTGTCTCATTGGGCCTCATAACATCCTTAATCAGATCTCAAGGTTCTGAGAGTCGGTTGTGTCCAAAAAAAATTCTAGGTTAGTCACAGAACCTTAAAATCTGATCTCACAGAGACAGGAAACCAGTGAAGAGATGCCAAAATGGGCGTAATGTGGTCGAACTTTCTGCTTCCTGTCAAAAGTCTTGCAGCAGCATTATGAACCAATTGGAGACCCCTAATGCTGAACTGCAGTAAACCAGAAAATAGAACATTTGAGTCGTCCAATCTAGAAGAGACACATGAATCAGGGTCTCAGCATCAGCCATAGACAGGATCGGACGAATCTTCACTATATTTCGCAAGTGGAAGAAAGCAGTCCTTGTACTATCTCTAATGTGAAGGACAAAGGACAACGTAGGATCAAAAATTACCCCAAGGTTCCTCACTTTGTCAGTGTGATGTATGACACACGAGCCTAGGCTAAGCGTTAACTGGTCAAATTGATGCCGATGTCTCACTGGACCAAGAACCATCATTTCAGTCTTTTCAGAGTTTAAAAGTAGGAAGTTACTAGACATCCAGCTTTTCACTGATGCAAGGCAATCTTCTAAGGATTTTATGTAGATGATATTACCAGCAGTTATTGGTATATATAACTGAGTATCATCAGCATAGCAATGAAATGTAATCCCAAAACGCCACAATATATGCCCAAGGGGTGCGATATAAAGGGAGAAAAGCAGGGGGCCGAAGATCGACCCCTGGTGTTGTTGTACAAAACACGGTCAGGTATGACGTAAATCCCAAAATCAGTCAATCGAGTCGAATATGATGATCCACGGTATCAAATGCAACACTGAGATCGAACAGCACCAGAAGCAGAAGATCATTCACCACTTCAGTGAGAGCCGTCTCTGTGGAGTGATATGTTCTTAAAGCAGACTGCAGTGGCTCAAAAAGATTATTCTCAGTAAGGTGGTCCACGAGCTGCTGTGGAACTACTTTTTCCAGAATTTTGTAGCAGAATTACAGATTTGTTATAAGTCTATAATTTTTCAATATGCTAGGGTCGAGATTAGATTTCTCAAGTAATGGTTTAATCACTGTAGATTTTTGATTTAGGAACAAGTCGAGAAGTTAATGAGAGATTAATAATTTCAAGCACAGTCGGCCCAAGAGTGGGTCACAGGTCCTTAAATAGGTTGAGCTTTTTGTAGACGTTAGTTTTGTCAGCACGCCGAGTGAGATCCTATCAAATTCTGCAAATCTAGGTCATACCTCAGTAATGGCACCCACCTCAATAGCAGGGTGTAGTGGCTGGGTTAAGGCATGCTGGGATATGTTTAACCTGATGTCTAGCTATTTTCTTAAAGTCATCCAAGAAATCTTGTGCTGTAAAAGGAGACCGACTTACAGGTGGTTGTTCATGAATAAGTGTTGTTACCGTGTCAAACAAGAACTTTGAGTTATGCTTGTTTTTGTGATCAAATCAGAGTAATATGTCCACTTTGTAGCCAGTAGCACATGCTAATAGTCTAAGATGGCATCACACCAAGTGAGGTGGATTACTTCAAATTTTAAACTACGCCATTTCCGTCCTAGACCTCTAGCCTTATGCTTGAGGTCACGCAAGTAATCATTGAACCAAGGTGACTGTCTTTTTTTTTTTTGTGGGGTGTGGTTTTAATAAAGGTGGCGCAATCATGTTGAATGTAGTTTTGAATGCAGAGTTTAACCCATTTTGCCCCACTGGCAACAGTTGTTGCCAAAGTGTGTCATTGTCATTTTGTGCTCACAATAAAAGAATCTCAAAAGAATGACTGCAACTTTTTCCACTTAAAAAAAAAAAAAAAAAAAAAAAAAAAAATTGGGCATAAATGGGTTAAATTATCCACAAGACTGTTTACTGATTGGGCATTTTCCAAACATGAAGCTAAGACATCAGTCAGTCTAGCTTCACGTTCAGTCATAGTTGAGGAGTTGATGCATTGCCACAGTGATGAATAAGGTTGTTGTTCCACTAAACACGGCAGCGAAACTGTAAACGTAATAACTGAGTGATCAGAGACCACTGATGTAAGAGGCATGATGTCAATATTTGTGACAGCAATAGCACTTGTGAGAACCAGATCCAGGGTATTAACACTAATGTGTGAGTCCCAAATGCATTGCTGAAATCCTAATGCATCCACAATTTCCATAAATGATTTTCAGAGGGGATCAGAGGCTTATTTATATGAATGTTAAAGTCAAAAATGATCAGAATGTTATCTGCACTAGTTGAGAAGTTATAGATGAACGCACCAAATTCATCTAAGAATTCAGAGTGTGAGCCAGGATGCCTATATACAGTGGCAAAATAACACGGCTGACTTTTATTCTTCTGAACTTTGCAATACATAGCATCGTGGGCACAGTGGAGAATCAGATGTTCAAACAAGTTATATTTGTGACCCCCAACAGCTCATAAGCTCGCCCCTGCCCCTAGATTTCTAAATAAGAGCAACACCCCTGCCTTGTTTCGCATCACGAGGTACATGTCTAAATGTGTACGCCGGTGGGCAGGCCTCATTTAAGGGGAGGACATCTGTAGGTTTAAGCCAGGTTTCACATAACCCAATCATATCTAAGTGATGATCCATAATTACATAATTAATTAAGTGATTTTTAAGTACAGTGATCATATGTTAATGAGACCCAGACTGAGGACCTCAGTGGGGATGACAGTTGGACTGTTTGGGTTTAGGGGTGGTTCCATAGTAGTGTGTGTGTGTGTGTGTGTGTGTATATATAATAATATATATCATTAGTGATCGATCTCTGCTCCCCTCCACAGCATGTCTTTTTCCTGGTTCTCTCCCTCAGCCCCAACCAGTCCCAGCAGAGGACTGCCCCTCCCTGAGCCTGGTTCTGCTGGAGGTTTCTTCCTGTTAAAAGGGAGTTTTTCCTTCCCACTGTAGCCAAGTGCTTGCTCACAGGGGGTCGTTTTGACCGTTGGGGTTTTACATAATTATTGTATGGCCTTGCCTTACAATATAAAGCGCCTTGGGGCAACTGTTTGTTGTGATTTGGCGCTATATAAAAAAAATTGATTGATTGATATGTGTGTGTGTGTGTGTGTGTGTATGTGTGTGTGTATGTGTATGTGTATGTGTATGTGTGTGTGTATGTGTGTGTGTATATGTATGTGTATATGTATGTGTGTGTGTATATGTATGTGTATGTATGTGTGTGTGTATATGTATGTGTGTGTGTATGTGTGTGTGTATATGTATGTGTATATGTATGTGTGTGTGTATATGTATGTGTATATGTATGTGTGTGTGTATATGTGTTAGTATGTGGGTATATGTTGTATGTATGTGTGTGTAATATTGTAATGTGTATATGTATGTGTGTGTGTATATGTATGTGTGTGTGTGTGTATATGTATGTGTATATGTATGTGTGTGTGTATATGTATGTGTATATGTATGTGTGTGTGTATATGTATGGTGTA
>NW_022986341.1:41422-92886 GCF_902500255.1 Thalassophryne amazonica | reverse complement strand
AGCAGATTTCAAAATGAATATGGCTGAGGTTAAAGTCTTGGTGAACTTTGGTAATTATTCAAGGGGTCACATAGTGCAACACAGTTTTTTGTCAAACCCGAAATCTTTTCTAATGTTTTCATGTATTTCAGGTCTTTAATGTTAAACATCTCCAGAGTCCCATAATTCCATAAGTGTTTTTTATAGACATTCTCCTTCTGTAACATCATTTAGTCCTGAGAGCACTTCTTTGAGGCTCTGTGACAGAAATTCTCCCAAATGCTTTAATTTTTCTTCAGATCCGTGTGTGCGCTCAGTGTTAATGCAGAACACTCTCCCACGTCTCCCACTTTACCATGACATGAATATATTTTCTCTTTGTGTGTCTTTTTTTTGAAAAGCACAGGGGATTTTATGGAAGCTTCACTTTTTATGGTAGCTTCACTTTTTACACATTTTAAGTTACAGCCTTTTCCCCCAAAATTCTACACACAGAACCCCATAATGACAATGTGAAAAAAGTTCTTTGAGATTTCTGCAAATTTATTAAAAATAAAAAAATAAATTACATAAGTATTCAGTCTTTGATATGAAGCTCAAAATTGAGCTCAGGTGCCTCCTGTTTCCACTGATCATCCTTGAGATGTTTCTACAGCTTAACTGGAGTCCACCTGGGGTAAAGTCAGTTGATTGGACATGATTTGGAAAGACACCCACCTGTCTACATATAAGGTCCCACAGTTGACAGTCAGAGCACAAACCAAGCATGAAGTCAAAGGAATTGTCTGTAGACCTCAGAGACAGGATTGTCTAGAGGCACAAATCTGAGGAAGGGTACAGAAACATTTCTGCTTTGAGCTAGTATTGAACAAGGACTGTGAATACTTACGTACATGTACAAAATTGTTGTCATTATGGGTTGTTGTGAGTAGAATATTGAAGGAAAAAAATGAATCTACTCCATTTTGGAATAAGGCTGTAACATAACAAATTGTGGAAAAAGTGAAGCACTGTGAATAGTTTCTTGATGCTCTGTGTACAGTTCTGAGATTGTTTATTATGAAAAGTTTTCTGATATTTACTACAAGCATGATGGAGGTGATGGTCTCGTGAATAAGCAGGTTTAAACCTCTGTCAAGGTCCTAAATCCCCAAGTTACTTCACATGTGTAGTGAGCGTCTTGCATGATGGCACCCTAACAGTGGTGTGTGTGTGTGTGTGTTTCTAAGAATGGGTGAATGCGAGGCGTCATGTAGTCCGTTTTTCTTACTGCTGCAGGTTGACGTAGATCCTCTGGGGACGAACTCTGATGTTGTTCAGCTCTATTGAGCCGAATATCCCTTTAACTTCCTTTAACTTTAACTAGTAATGACTTCATGACTTTCTTTGCTAATAAAATTTTAACTATTAGAGAAAAAATTACTCAGAACCATCCCAAAGACGTATCGTTATCTTTGGCTGCTTTCAGTGATGCCGGTATTTGGTTAGACTCTTTCTCTCCGATTGTTCTGTCTCCAAACCATCAACATGTTTATTAGACCCCATTCCTACCAGGCTGCTCAAGGAAGCCCTACCATTATTTAATG
The DNA here is from genome assembly GCF_902500255.1 of Thalassophryne amazonica. Lineage (NCBI taxonomy): Eukaryota > Metazoa > Chordata > Actinopteri > Batrachoidiformes > Batrachoididae > Thalassophryne > Thalassophryne amazonica. The sequence continues at coordinate 91,321 of NW_022986341.1, read as the reverse complement.
CTTCGATCTTAAATATGATCAATCTATCTTTGTTAGTTGGCTATGTACCACAGGCTTTTAAGGTGGCAGTAATTAAACCATTACTTAAAAAGCCATCACTTGACCCAGCTATCTTAGCTAATTATAGGCCAATCTCCAACCTTCCTTTTCTCTCAAATTCTTGAAAGGTTAGTTATAAAACAGCTAACTGATCATCTGCAGAGGAATGGTCTATTTGAAGAGTTTCAGTCAGGTTTTAGAATTCATCATAGTACAGAAACTGTTGGGAAAGTGTCGTAACACGGACCCACAACAGGGGGCGCAAGTGAACGGACAATGGATAAGAAAAGGAGTAACAATTTAATGTTGCGAAAGTACACAACGGAATACAAACAGAAATAACAGGTGCCAATTGTATACAAGAGGAGAGTGGGCAGGCTCGAAGATAGGAGACCTCTGATGAACGAGGAGCCGGGGCCCACACCGCTTCCACCACCAACGGCCTGAAGAACACCGGAGCCGCCAAGTCCTGAATCCTCTGTCCTCCGTTGTCGGCCCTGGTACTGCTGGCAAAGAAGAAACAGGAAGGAGGTGAGTGTGAGTCCTCACACCAGCAACCTTTACACTCAAATTCTCTGGGAGGGGAAAACCTCCACCTCCAGATACGTTTCTCTCGTGCATCTCCTGTTGGTCCCTCTTCTGGATCACCACAGGAATGCGGCTGCACACAGAACAAAGTTTAGACAATCGATAAGTCAGCAGAGAAATTACCTTTGTGGTAGATGATTTCTCGGCGAGGAGGTGGAGTTGTGATCCGCTTCTTGTAAGGAGGTTAATGAGAGACAGCTGGTGAGGTTGACAGGTGACAGCTGTCACTTCCAATAGCTCTGGCGCCCTCTCATGCTTGAAGCCCGCACTCCAAGCAGGGCGCCGACTGGTGGTGGTGGGCCAGCAGTACCTCCTCTTCAGCAGCCCACATAACAGAAACAGCATTAGTGAAGGTTACAAATGATCTTCTTATGGCCTCGGACAGTGGACTCATCTCTGTGCTTGTTCTGTTAGACCTCAGTGCTGCTTTTGATACTGTTGACCATAAAATTTTATTACAGAGATTAGAGCATGCCATAGGTATTAAAGGCACTGTGCTGCGGTGGTTTGAATCATATTTGTCTAATAGATTACAATTGGTTCATGTAAATGGGGAATCTTCTTCACAGACTAAAGTTAATTGTCGAGTTCCACAAGGTTCTGTGCTAGGACCAATTTTATTCACTTTATACATGCTTCCCTTAGGCAGTATTATTAGACGGCATTGCTTAAATTTTCATTGTTACGCAGATGATACCCAGCTTTATCTATCCATGAAGCCAGAGGACACACACCAATTAGCTAACTGCAGGATTGTCTTACAGACATAAAGACATGGATGACCTCTAATTTCCTGCTTTTAAACTCAGATAAAACTGAAGTTATTGTACTTGGCCCCACAAATCTTAGAAACATAGTGTCTAACCAGATCCTTACTCTGGATGGCATTACCCTGACCTCTAGTAATACTGTGAGAAATCTTGGAGTCATTTTTGATCAGGATATGTCATTCAAAGCGCATATTAAACAAATAATATGTAGGACTGCTTTTTTGCATTTCCTCTAGGCTGGACTATTGTAATTCATTATTATCAGGTTGTCCTAAAAGTTCCCTGAAAAGCCTTCAGTTAATTCAAAATGCTGCAGCTAGAGTACTGATGGGGACTAGAAGGAGAGAGCATATCTCACCCATATTGGCCTCTCTTCATTGGCTTCCTGTTAATTCTAGAATAGAATTTAAAATTCTTCTTCTTACTTATAAGGTTTTGAATAATCACGTCCCATCTTATCTTAGGGACCTCGTAGTACCATATCACCCCAATAGAGCGCTTCGCTCTCAGACTGCAGGCTTACTTGTAGTTCCTAGGGTTTTTAAGAGTAGAATGGGAGGCAGAGCCTTCAGCTTTCAGGCTCCTCTCCTGTGGAACCAGCTCCCAATTCAGATCAGGGAGACAGACACCCTCTCTACTTTTAAGATTAGGCTTAAAACTTTCCTTTTTGCTAAAGCTTATAGTTAGGGCTGGATCAGGTGACCCTGAACCATCTCTTAGTTATGGTGCTATAGACTTAGACTGCTGGGGGGTTCCCATGATGCACTGTTTCTTTCTCTTTTTGCTCTGTATGCACCACTCTGCATTTAATCATTAGTGATTGATCTCTGCTCCCCTCCACAGCATGTCTTTTTCCTGGTTCTCTCCCTCAGCCCCAACCAGTCCCAGCAGAAGACTGCCCCTCCCTGAGCCTGGTTCTGCTGGAGGTTTCTTCCTGTTAAAAGGGAGTTTTTCCTTCCCACTGTAGCCAAATGCTTGCTCACAGGGGGTCGTTGTAACCGTTGGGGTTTTTCCGTAATTATTATATGGCCTTGCCTTACAATATAAAGCGCCTTGGGGCAACTGTTTGTTGTGATTTGGTGCTATATAATAAAATTGATTTGATTTGTTTGTCCAAGTAATCTTGACATACTCGGCAACACAAACTGTCCAGCTATGAACTTTTTATTCCCAAGAACTTTACTGATTTGATTACTTTTTATTTTGTGGTAAAGTCTTTTTGTATTTTGGGGCAGTTATAAACATGTTCTTAGCATCTCAAATGTATGACTCATAATTATGAGGTAATTTTGTTTCAAGTGGCAGAAACGGGGTTCTGTAATCTGCTCCTCCCCCTGACACTCTGAAATGGGGATGCTGTCGTTGCCAAAACGGGAGAAATAGCCTGATATTGACTTTAGGTTGTATTGCCCACTCACATTTTGTGCACGTTTTGTCACTTGCTGAGGTTTCAGCTCCACTGGGGACAGGTTCATCAGACATTCTTCGCCTCTTTCATCAACTCCTCCCTTTGCTCACTGAGCCACATGTATCTCAAATTGTTCCTAGATTAGTGGGAGGATGAAACATTCAAAGCAGACACACAGGAAGCTCACTCGGTTGCAGTGAAGTAATTGCGCTGGCAGCAATACCAGCTTTTGAAAACTTGATGACATTTCTTATCATCAAAGAAATGAAACATCATCAAGCACATTTAAACCAGTTGTCACATCTGAAAGCGACAAATCTTTCAGTCTGCCCTCAGGTCCACAAATATTTGGACACTGATGATGGTGTCAGTGTTACCTGTCAGTCACCGTGTGTTGGAGTTGAAAGCAAACAATGAATAAGGACTGCAAGTGCAGACTTCCAGCTTTTATTAGAATTTACATACAACAAAAATTTAAATTGAGATAAACATAAAATAATATGTATATATTGCAGACATGAACAAGCAAAGCTCTTCAGCATCTCACCATTTCATTTAAGTCCTTCAGACTTTTTTCAGTAAATGCTTCTGGAGAGCATTAGCATGGCTAAAAACCTTCAATGACCCCTTCTTAACCCCCTGACACTTTAAGGATTTATTTTATGTTGATGTAAATTCAAATTCTAACTTTTCAGCTACTTCATAGTTGAGTTGCATAATATGGCCAAATTAGCTGAACTTTCAGGATTTCTTTTTAAAAACCTCCTCTACACCACTCCATCAGAAAGCTGTATTTTAGATTTTTAATTAAGTTTATATCAAGTTGTAGAGATTTGTTACCAGTTTGAGTTTAAGGAGACAATTTTAGACTTTAGAAAATAGATGTTTACTCACCAATATAACTAAGAGTCTGTGGTTCAGACGATGTGTTCAAATTCAAAACTGGCTCAAATATCTACTGTACAGGAGGGACCTCACAGTCAATATGTGTCACCGATTTCAGAATGGCTCTTTTCAACCAGACATGTTTTTATGTTCATTTATTTTTATATATTTTTTGAATGTATTTTTGATTGACTATATTTGTAAATCTGATGGACCTCAGGAAGAGTAGCTGCAGCAAACAATAAACAATGCGGTGCCATGACAAGTCAATCATCTGGGTGGCACCTGCGGTGTCCAATCAGATTTCAGGGAAGTCCAGTGCAACCCAGCTGCACCCATGCCAGGAAGAGTTCAACATTTGACATTTCCTGTTTCACTGTGGACTCAAAATTTAGCACTTCCTGTTTCAGTCTCAACCTCCCACTGAATTCCGTGAGATCTTGTTTATTGTCAAACCAGGAAGTGTTCAACATTCAACTTTTTAAAATTATTTAATGAGACAAAGAAAAAGCTACACAGAAAACTTACAGAGGACTAAATACAACAGCAAAAACAACACAGCTGTAATTCTGTGAGGGTGCCTAGCACCTGAAGACCTTCAATGCAGACTCCCAGACCAGGCATTAGTGTAAAAGAAGTCGTCGTCTTTATTCCAGGCTCAGGTATGGTATACAGGTTATCAATCAGCAGAGCAACGGTACAAACAAGGCTAAGCAAACACACAGTCGTGGTCAAGCAGGGTTCAGTGGCACAAGCAAACACAGATTACAGGGATGAGGCAAATGACGCAGTCAAAAACACAGAGCCAATTTCTGAACATAGCTAGGCAGAAACAGGACTGATACAAGAGCTGGTAAGTGCACGGAGACAACAAACTGGCAGAGTTGTGGTGGCTGGGAGGAGTTTAAATAGACTGGTGTTAACAAGGTGGACATGCAGGTGAATGATCTAGAAAGGGACGTGGCTGGAGGACAAAGATTGTGCATGGAGCAAGATGGTGAGGAAGGACTACCCAAAGTGAAGTGACGAAAGAGACAAACACACGTGAGCAAGTGCAAAGAGTGTGAGTGAATGCAAACAGTAAACAGGAAGAGTCACAGTGAGAGATGAAGACATAAGAGCTAGTGCAGGAGCATGGAGTGAGGAAAAACAGGGAAAAAGAGAAATCATAAACTATGGACAGAATGCTGAACTACGATAAACAGAACCTGAACTAAGCATGAACATGAGAACTGATGAGAGAACAATAAGGAAATAAACACAAGACAAAACTAGACTGGAACTGACTTATGACTGAAGTATACAATAAAAGATAACCAGATGGCTGAACAAAGACGAAATAATTAACAAAACCCCTAATACAGCATAACTGATAATATCACAAAAGAGATGAACAAAATAAAACCAGTGATCAACTAATGATAAACAATGAAAACACAACATAGCAGAACAAATCTAGAATGGAACTGAACTATGGTTAGAGTGTGAAAAGTAATAGATTCAAAGAGGCAAAACAAAACAACAGAGAATAAACATGGCAGAAATAAAACTAATAAATCAAGGCCGGAGTAGACAGTGGGCAAAAGAAAGAAGGCAAAATAAAACCATAACTCCGATCAGGGCCAAACCCCGACAATACCAAAAAACAGGTTAATAAAAATAAAAAAAAGCACATCAAAAAAGGGCGGACTTATTAAAAAAAACCCAAAGTTAAACACATTTGACATTTCCTGTTTCACTGTGGACTTAAAATTTGGCACTTCCTGTTTCAGTCTCAACTTTCCACTAAATTCCCATGAAATCCCACGAGCCCTGTCTTGCCAATCCAGGAAGTGTTCAACATTTGACATTTCCTGTCTCACTGTGGACTCAAAATTTGGCACTTCCTGTTTGGGACTCAGGGTAAAATGAGCGAGCTTCACTCGTATTATGAATGTGGTCATTTTAAATACTTTCTTATAAATTTTTTTAATCATTAGTGATTTCATTTAATCATTAGTGATTGATCTCTGCTCCCCTCCACAGCATGTCTTTTTCCTGGTTCTCTCCCTCAGCCCCAACCAGTCCCAGCAGAAGACTGCCCCTCCCTGAGCCTGGTTCTGCTGGAGGTTTCTTCCTGTTAAAAGGGAGTTTTTCCTTCCCACTGTAGCCAAGTGCTTGCTCACAGGGGGTCGTTTTGACCGTTGGGGTTTTACATAATTATTGTATGGCCTTGCCTTACAATATAAAGCGCCTTGGGGCAACTGTTTGTTGTGATTTGGCGCTATATAAAAAAATTGATTGATTGATTGAAATTTCTGTTCAGTGCTTGGATGGACTGGTTGTTGGTGTTTTTGTTGGCATGGAAAGGTCCTAGAAGTCTTATATCAGACCAAGGTCTGTTGGTGCAGATGGGTTAGTGGCCGCATGAAGTGGATTAGAATCCACAAATCTCCCTTGACTGGACACCAATCCAATGCAGAGTACTTCCCCAGCCTGGTACACAGTGAGACAGTGCTGTTTTGTCCAAGGACACAGAGAGGTCCTGTGCCTGGGGAATCGAACACAGAGCTGCCTGCTGGTAATCTAGAAGATGTACAGTTAGCAGGTTGAGGGAAAGTTGAACACACCGGAAAACAAACTCAAGTACTACATGAAAATGTAGCTCCTGGGTGTCAGAGATTGATGATATAACGGTGTAGGAGTGTTTGAGGGAGGATTTTTCCTTTCAAGGATAATTTACCCTCTGGTATTAAAATCATTGCTTTCAGCACACAAACGTTTCCAACCTGTTGGTCCCGACATGTGAGATTGATGATGCTGAATCCCGCTGGGTGTAGCTTTAAGCGTCATCAGCTTGTGTTCGGGGCAACACAGCAGTGTGACTGTTCTGCGGTGATGGCTGCCGACCCGGAGCTGCTGTCTGACAGAATCTGCTGCTGCCATTACCACCCAGATTTGTCGTCGCCACTGACAGCAAGCCGTGAATAATCTTTATGAATATTCCTCGATATTTACATTTGGCGGCGGATGCAATTGTACGAGCTGTTCCCAGGCAGTGAAACTGGTGGTCAGGCCTGTCACGGATGCTGACAGGTTGAAGTGATGCGGGCGGCGGAAGGAAGCGGCTCGTGCTGCTGCGCCACACGTAGAGGCGGCATATTCAGCAGACGGGGTCAGAGTTTGGCTACATGAGGATTTTGTCGCAGCGCTGTCAGAGAGTGACAGTTATATTGAGATGATGTCTGGGAACAAACTCTGCACGTGGCGTTCCCGTCTTCTTGCTTCATTTGGTGTTTCAGGGGAAAATGACTGCTGTTTGCTGCTCTTTATCTCCCGGAGTTTTCCCCCGCTGCACCACCGTGTTTAGTAGTTATAGTAATAGCAATAGTTCCCGTATCATTGACATAGTCTTGGTGGCGATAAACTCAAGATTAAGTGCCTCGGCTCAAACGCAGAGGTTTTTTAAAAAAGAAGCCAAATCAGTGATATGGAGCGCGACCCAGCGTGTGCCGGTCCCACGGCAGTTGTAGATGTTATTTTTTAAAAAGTAGGCGGTTAAACTTATCAAGCCTGTGGGCCTTTGAGTGTCCCCTTGGCACATAAGACATAAAAAGTTGAAACTGAAAAGTGAAACTTTCAGGAAGAAAAAAGCAAACCTAAATAAATATATATAATGTCACTCAGTGGCGTGAACGAGGGCACTGTGGCAGCTCCAGCCGGCCCTGTGAAGGTCGGCGGCAAGCGTCCGAGCACAGCAAGCAGGCCCTGCAGCGCGAGCACCAACACCTGTGTGTCTGCTGTCACTGTGGGACGTCTTCATCATCTCCTCCTCTTTCCTCAACACAGAGATTTGAGTCAGGTCTAATTTTCTGGTTGGCTGTTGCCCTTTTCCAGCGTGTCGTCCTCCGTACGTACGCAGAGCGTCAGCAGGTCGGAAGATGATTGATGCCGCAGTGAGAAAGAACCCTCCCCTCCCTCTGTGGTCGACTGTGGCGGTGCTTTTAGCAGCGCGGCTCCTCTGGGGCTGCTTCCTGTGAGGACGAGCTGTGGCTTTGTGGGTCGATAACTTGAAATGTAAATTAATGAACACATCTATCATTTACCTCTGATCATGACATTTTTGTGCCTCAGCCTTGTTGATATATTTTGTTCTCAAACCATCTGCCTTTTTTGCTTTCCTTTGGTCAGTCTCGTGTGGTTGTTCTCTCTGAATAACGGTACCTGGGAGCTAACGTGTAGCCAAGGGTGGGCCTGGATGGGCCTGGGCCCGCCCACTTGTCAGCCAGGCCTACCCCATCCAATGAGAAGGCTGAGTCGACATTCGACAGTCACCTGTCGTTGCCTCATTGTATTCCTATGATGTGATATTGTATTAGCACTGAGCGACAATTAATAAATTTTGTCAAAAAATCTGGTTCATCTTCTGTGATTTTTTCATTAATTCATTTTCAGAGTACAGTGGTCCCTCGTGATAACGCAGTTCACGTTTCGCGGCCTCGCAGTTTCGTGGATTGTTTTAGTGCAATTTTGCATGCATTTTTTTTAAACGGCGCATTGTGTTCTGTGTCCTTATCAGGCGGGCCGTTCGCGGCACCGGTCGGCATCACCGCGATTGTTCTCACTGCCTCCGATGCGCTTTCTGCAGGCTCAGTAAATGCAGCTGCAGGCCACCTCCTCCTGTCTGCTGTGCGGAGTTGCGCCAAATCTGGCAACAGGTCCAGAGATACGCTCGTTGTTTTGATCCGGATGTTGAGCGCAGACGCAGAGCTCCGTGGCCACCAAGAGAGGACTTGGATTCTTTGCGGGTCCCGCATCCGTACCTCCGGAGGCAGTGAGCGAAGGGAGAGCTGCGCATTGTGTTCTGTGTGTGTCTGTTTATAATCATCTCGCTCAGAACAAAAAAGAGTGTTTACACAGGAGAGAAAAGTGAGAAAATGTTTTACAGCCTTAAAACATCTATAATAATTGTAAAAAATAGTGCTGACTACTTCGTGGATTTTGTTTATCGCGGGTTATTTTTGAACGTAACTCCCACGATAAACGAGGGAGCACATTTTTCCTCAAATAAATAGTCTTCTGCCGGCCCTCATCATAATGCCAATAACAACATGCACCGTTGAACGGCTGTTTTCTGCTGTTAAATGGATAAAAACATCCACCAGAACATCCATGTTGACTCACAGACTGAATGCACTTTCCCTTGAAAGAAAACTGAGTGAATCGTTGGACTGTGATGATGTGATAAGAGAGTTCAACAAAAACCCCGTCGTCTCCTGATGGAGCATTAAAAAGAATCATCAATTGTAAGTGTGAGACCATTAATTACTTTTTCTTCTAAATAGGCCTAATTGTTAATATTATATTGCAACTACCACGAATCATGTTGGTGTCCGTTCTGATGGTTTTTAATTTGGCCGCTGAGCCAACCTGTTTTCATGTTGCAGATATATTTAGAATTTTTATTTTAAAGGACTTTACATGACTGTTGCGTTGCTGCATTGTCCATGGGGTGCTTGTGTCTGACACTTTGTGTCTGTGTAACTGTGCACACAGCATCTGTGCAGTTGGCTGAGATGTGTTCATCATTAAACTTGGAATTCATTTTTGAAACAATGCTTTATTTAAATACCTATTGATGTTTTGGGTTTAGGCCGAGTCAAGTAGGCTACCAGACCTGCACTGAATGTGTGTGTGTGTGTGTGTGTGTGGCGCTGCACTGCAGCTTGCATTATCCATGAAGAGTACTTGTGTCTGACGTGTCACGTCTGTGTGTTCACTTTGCCAGTGCTGTAGGCTAAGTGATAACGTTGCTTGCGATGTCCAAACGAGGCACACTTTTTCAAACGGTGTATTATAATTCCTACACCTTACCTACAACCCCAAAGGTTGGGCCCGTCTGATTTTTTTTCTGGGCCCACCCGTTTTGTGATTTCTGCCTACGCCCCTGCCTGGGAGGCCACTGGACCGAAGCTTAGAACTGAAAGAACACCACAAACAGGCTGATTTCAAGCTGCGTGTAACTTCACTCACAGCTGCTCCCCAACAGTTTCTGTTCTCATTCGTTTTTTTTAATGTTAAAGTTTTCATACTTTGATAATTGATCGATTTCTGAAATCAAAGTTTAAAAAGTATTTGATTGATATAATTCATATGTTTAGACATTTGAAGTAGGCAGCACAGTGGGTCAGTGGTTAGCACTGTTGCCTCACAGCAAGAAGGTCATGGGTTCAATTCCCACCTGTGTCCTTTCTGTGTGGAGTTTGCGTGTTCTTCCCGTGTTTGTGTGGGTTTCCTCTGGGTGCTCCGGCTTCCTCCCACATCCACAGACATGCGGGTTAGGTGGACTGGAATCTTTAAATTAGGGGTGACTGTTTTTTTGTCTCTATGTGACCCTGTGACAGACTGGCGTCCTGTCCAGGGTGAACCTGCCTCATGCCCTGCTGGGATAGGCTCCAGTCCCCAGTTTTTTCACGCGGTCTGTTTCAGAGAGAAAGAGTGACCCCATTTTTGAAGGGTGAGGGGCGTGGCCTGCATCAGTTCCTTTGAGTTTAAAGTGTCAAAGACATAAAGAAGCTGCTTGTCCTGTCCAGGCCCAGAGAACCATCAGTTCAGGGTTTATTCCCAAATACCAAAGTGGATGAGTATCTACGACTCCCCTTGGACGGGACACCAGTCCATTGCAGGTCACTTCCCCAGGCAGGGCAGGTGGCCATTGACAGCTGGGTGAACTGGATGATGCTGATGAAATGTCCAAAGATGCTGCCAAGAAGCCTGAAGCACAGACCTGGAATCAAACCTCAGTCTTTGAGTTGGTAGTTCAACTCCTATGCTGCAGTGTCGCCTGTTTCTTCAAGATCTCAGCTCATTTGTTTCAGCTTCTCCAGTTTTTGCTCAGGGATTCTACAGGTGGTCCGATACGGAGTTTTACATCGGATACTCCTGATGCAACACCAGATGTTCAGAGAGAAGATGGGCTTTGAACTCTGGACCTGCTGTGTTTCTTAGAGACCTTCAGAGTTTTTCAGTGTCTGTGGTGTTTTTTGGTCCAAACTTTGATGTCTGTTTGTGACCCTCAGGGGTCCAGAAACATAAAAGACCACTGATGTGGACCTGGTGGCTGCTATGGGGATGTTGAAACACTGAATAATTTCACCCCTTAATCTGAACACAGTTGAAAGCAAAGGTGTTATGAGATGCAGTGAGGTCAGCATGTGATGTTTAAGATGTCTGTGTCCTTAGTTTAGGGTTTGCAGCTCCAGACAGATCAATACATTACATTGATGGCCAGGAAACTGATCAGAGTCTGCATGGTGATGAGGAGCTCGAGGTTCTTTGTATTCATGTTCCAGTGTGTTAGTATGTAGCCGTGACTGTAAGCAAAGGTTATAGCTAAAGGAAAAAGAAAAAACCTCCTCCTTGTGGATGATGAGATGTTTCATCAGCACGACTCAGAGGGAGATGTTTGGGTGTTTTTTTTTTTCTTCACTTTGGCATTCTAGAAAGCCCGAAATCTTTCATTCAAGTCAGCAAAAACCTCAAGTGTCAGAGATTCATCTCAGCTGGAGGGGAAAAAATCAGGGAGTGCAGGAAGTGAGAAGAGCGAGTGAAGAACCAGGAGGGATTATTGATTACATCAGTGGGAAGTGTTGGGAAACAGCACGGAAACCAGCAGGAGCTCAGCTTTCATCTTCTCTGCAGTACAGCCCCGAGTCTGCAGACTCTCCGGTCCAACTCCACAAACGTGTCCCCACGCCCCCCCGGCCCACGCCCCTAATCTGACTGAGCAGATGGCGTCGTCGCCGGGGTCACGCAGCCGCATGCGTTCATAAGAGGAGATGACAGGATGACAATAAAAACAGATCTGTGGTGGTTCAATCCTTAAGTACGGCTTCCTGTACAGTGACCTCAAAAACTGATGAGACCAGCAGAAAGAACATCAACCTCATTAACTGAACAAACCGTCTCCTCCCACTGAGTCTGATACAGAATCACCACACGGAGTGAAACTATTGGTCCAATTACTCAGCGTTATAACATCGATTATAAAAAAGACAATCACTTTACTCAACATGATAATATTAAATCTGTTTACATCTTCCTTTAAAAACATGAAAGTGATGAACAACAATTTGAATCATAAATCAACAAATGAAGAACAAATTAAAACATTGAGATCAGATTTGTCTTGAACAGTGTGTCAAAATATGATCCAGTAGAAATATCCCGAACAGGTAACCAGGACCAGGGGAGCACCAGAGGTCAAAGGGCTCAGAAGCATGAGGTCGGACTCGTTCCGAGGTCTGAGTCGAAATGAGGTTGGACTCGTACTTAAATCGGACTTGTAATGGGGTCTGAGTCGTAAGGAGGTCTGAGTCGTAGTGAAATCGGAGTCGTACTGGGGTCTGAGTCATAATGAGGTGGGGCTCGTAGTGAGGCCGGGCTCGTACTGAAGGTGGACTCATAGTGAGGTCGGAGTCATGAGGCGGGGCTCGTACTGAAGTCGGACTCGTAGTGAGATCGGAGTCATAATGAGGCCGGACTCGTAGTGAGATCGGAGTCATAATGAGGCCGGACTCGTAGTGAGGTTGGAGTCATAATGAGGTCGAGCTCGTAGTGAGGTCGGAGTCATAATGAGGCCGAGCTCATACTGAAGGTGGACTCGTAGTGAGGTCGGAGTCGTAATGAGGTCGAGCTCGTAGTGAGGTCGGAGTCATAATGAGGTTGAGCTCGTAGTGAGGTCGGAGTCATAATGAGGCCGGACTCGTAGTGAGATCGGAGTCATAATGAGGTCGAGCTCATACTGAAGGTGGACTCGTAGTGAGGTCGGACTCATAATGAGGTCGAGCTCGTAGTGAGGTCGGACTCGTAGTGAGGTCGGAGTCATAATGAGGTCGAGCTCGTAGTGAGGTCGGAGTCATAATGAGGCCGGGCTCGTACTGAAGTCGGACTCGTAGTGAGGTCGGAGTCATAATGAGGCCGGGCTCGTACTGAAGTCGGACTCGTAGTGAGGTCAGAGTCATAATGAGGCCGGGCTCGTACTGAAGTCGGACTCGTAGTGAGGCCGGGCTCGTACTGAAGTCGGACTCGTAGTGAGGTCGGACTCGTAGTGAGGCCGGACTCGTAGTGAGGCCGGGCTCGTAGTGAGGTCGGACTCGTAGTGAGGCCGGACTCGTAGTGAGGCCGGGCTCGTACTGAGGTCGGACTCGTAGTGAGGTCGGACTCGTAGTGAGGCCGGGCTCGTAGTGAGGTCGGACTCGTAGTGAGGTCGGACTCGTAGTGAGGCCGGGCTCGTAGTGAGGCCGGACTCGTAGTGAGGTCGGACTCGTAGTGAGGTCGGACTCGTAGTGAGGTCGGGCTCGTAGTGAGGTCGGGCTCGTAGTGAGGCCGGGCTCGTAGTGAGGTCGGACTCGTAGTGAGGTCGGAGTCATAATGAGGCCGGGCTCGTACTGAGGTCGGACTCGTAGTGAGGTCGGCGTCATAATGAGGCCGGGCTCGTACTGAGGTCGGACTCGTAGTGAGGTCGGAGTCATAATGAGGTCGGGCTCGTACTGAAGGTGGACTCGTAGTGAGGTCGGAGTCATAATGAGGTCAGACTCGTAGTGAGGTCGGAGTCATAATGAGGTCGGGCTCGTAGTGAGGTCGGACTCGTAGTGAGGTCGGAGTCATAATGAGGTCGGACTCGTAGTGAGGTCGGAGTCATAATGAGGTCGGACTCGTAGTGAGGTCGGAGTCATAATGAGGTCGGGCTCGTAGTGAGGTCGGAGTCATAATGAGGTCGGGCTCGTAGTGAGGTCGGAGTCATAATGAGGTCGGGCTCGTAGTGAGGTCGGAGTCATAATGAGGCCGGGCTCGTAGTGAGGTCGGAGTCATAATGAGGCCGGGCTCGTAGTGAGGTCGGAGTCATAATGAGGCCGGGCTCGTAGTGAGGTCGGAGTCATAATGAGGCCGGGCTCGTAGTGAGGTCGGAGTCATAATGAGGTCGGACTCGTAGTGAGGTCGGAGTCATAATGAGGCCGGGCTCGTACTGAAGGTGGACTTGTACTGGTGGCTGCAGGATAAGCAAAGTTGACTTCACCATCCCTTCTGACCACAGAGTGGACTTGGAACAGGTTGTGGATGTGGTCACACTGAATGATGGCGCTGGGTGACCTTGAACATTTATTGTCAAAACAGACTTGATCAAACACACATCAGATGTGGCTGTGTGATTCCTAAGGTCTGGGACTGGACCCGATTCTAACCCTGGTTACCTCCGGGGTCCCTTGTCCCTTGCTGGTTTCTGGTTGGGTTTTACACAAATGTTTTCTGTCAAAAAGGTGAGCAAGTGGTTTGAAGGAGAAGAGTATGAGGAAGCTCTCACAATCACTCTCTGCTGGACAAGACGAGGACCGTGTGAGGCTGCTGTCCAAAGGTTTTAATTCACAGCAAGAAAATGACACCAAGAAGATGATCGTCATGGGGAAACGGGGACGTCTGGTCAGCGCAGTCTCACACCCAAGTCCTTCTATTTGATACAAACAGTTCATTTTAACCAAACGTCAGTATGTGACGAGTTGGGTAGCCCTGAAACGCCGACCCTAACCGTGAACAACAAACATAATTAACCACAACCATAATTAACTACATCTATAACCACAAGCATAATCAACTACAAGCACAACCATAATGCTACATTTACACATAACGACGACAAGTCACGAATGCCACGAAGTACACATTCTTGGCTGCTGATCACGAATGTGATGATTCTGGGCAGAGGCGTCAGGTGTCCTCAGGAACTGCTGCAACCTGTTACCACACGTTACGATTAATGGCACATGTTGCTGGAGAATTATCAGGAATCATTACGCACGGTCAAGAATAGTGTTCCGCGTTGTTGCTCGCTATTGTGCGTAACAGCGCATCGTTAAGTTCTGTCACATTGTGAATGAGGTGAATTGTCTCCACACACACACCCATATTCATCCAACCGAATTCAGATCGCTCCAGTTTTTCAGAAGAACGTTGTGACTGCATGCGTAGTTGGGCTCTGTGCCATGGAGTGGTGCAGAGAGGAGGAGGACAGAACCAGATGTGTGGCTTCATGCGGCATCAGGCACATGCAGCAGGTGGAACACCTGCAGGAGCGCGCTGAAGAGCACTGAAATTAGACTTTTAGCCGACTTGGTGTCAGCAATCAAACTGAATGCGGTGCAGCAGGGTTTAATTGTGCGCACGTTTCTTCCTCCGCCAGACTGGAGGAGGTGCAGAGATGTCTGGCTGCACGTGAGTCTCCTCTCGCTCCTCTGGTTGCTCAGACTCGTTCTCCCGCTCATCGGTTACAACAGCAGGTGGAACACCTGCAGGAGCATCCTGAGGAGCTTCAGCAGGAACTGTGGACCGACACTTGGAGCCGAGTTTAATTGTGCGCACGTGACAGAAAACTGATTCGTCGTGGCGCGCAGTGAAATGTGACGCTGCGTTACAAGTCGTGTCAAAACTTGACAGTTTCTGTGTCACTTCGTAATAACACGTGACAGTTTGGGCTCCAAGAACCATCACAGGAACCACTATGAACATTGTCACGTTCTATTAAGGATCAATACGCTCAGCTGCGACCTCCACAACATGAGATGAAATGAGGGTGGTGTGTGACATACGAGGGCTGTCAATAAAGTAAGGGTCCTTTTTATTTTTTCAAAAACTATATGGATTTCATTCATATGTTTTACGTCAGACATGCTTGAACCCTCGTGCGCATGCGTGAGTTTTTCAACGCCTGTCGGTGACGTCATTTGCCTGTGAGCACTCCTTGTGGGAGGAGTCGTCCAGCCCCTCGTCTGAATTCCTTTGTCTGAGAAGTTGCTGAGAGACTGGCGCGTTGTTTGATCAAACTTTTTTCTAAACCTGTGAGACACATCGAAGTGGACACGGTTCGAAAAATTAAGCTGGTTTTCAGTGAAAATTTTAACGGCTGATGAGAGATTTGAGGTGATTCTGTCGCTTTAAGGACTTCCCACGGAGCAAGACGTCGCTCAGCGCTCTCAGCCGCCGTCGTCAGCCTGTTCAAGCTGAAAACCTCCACATTTCAGGTTCTATTGATCCAGGACGTCGTGAGAGAACAGAGAAGTTTCAGAAGAAGTCGGTTTCAGCATTTTATCTGGATATTCCACTGTTAAAGGAGATTTTTTTAATGAAAGACGTGCGGACGGGTCCGCGCGTTGGGACGCAGCCGACGCGGTGCGGCGGCACAGGAAAAACACCTCCGTGTTGATAACCATTTGTAAAATCCAGGCGGCTTTTGATGGTTTTCAGTGGAGTGAGTATATGAGAAATTGTTTAACAGCTGGACATGTTCCAACTTGTCCTTAAGGCTTTCAACAGAGGTGTTTTTCCTGTGGCGGAGCGTCGCGGTGGCTGCGTCCCGACACGCGGACCCGTCCGCACGTCTTTCATTAAAAAAATCTCCTTTAACAGTGGAATATCCGGATAAAATGCTGAAACCGACTTCTTCTGAAACTTCTCTGTTCTCTCACGACGTCCTGGATCAATAGAACCTGAAATGTGGAGGTTTTCAGCTTGAAACAGGCTGATGACGGCGCCTGAGAGCGCTGAGCGACGTCTCGCACCGTGGGAAGTCCTTAAAGTGACAGAATCACCTCAAAATCTCTCATCAGCTGTTAAAATTTTTTACTGAAAACCAGCTTAATTTTTCGAACCATGTCCACTTCGATGTGTCTCACAGGTTTAGAAAATTTTTTTGATCAAACAAAGCGCCAGTCTCTCAGCAACTTCTCAGACAAAGGAATTCCGATGAGGGGCTGGAGGACTCCTCCCACAAGGAGTGCTCACAGGCGAATGACGTCACCGACAGGCGTGGAAAAACTCACGCATGCGCACGAGGGTTCAAGCATGTCTGACGTAAAAACATATGAATGAAATCCATATAGTTTTTGAAAAAAATAAAAAGGACCTATACTTTATTGACAGACCTCGTATGTGGAAGATTTTTTGACAGACAAAAACACGCTCCACGAATATCAAGAATATCACGCACCAACACGCACTATTAAGAAACATATTCAGAGGCGTTAAGTCACATTAAGAATGTCAGGAATGTGTCAGGAATGACAGAAAAATGACATTTGTAATGTGTCTTGGCTATGTGTAAAAGCACCTTAATTAACAACCATAACCACAAGCATAATTAACCACAACCATAATTAACTACAACTATAACCACAACCATAATTAACCATGACCAGAAACATAATTGACCCTAACCAGTGTAATGAAACCTGTGCTCCCTGATGATGACGTGAAGCAGGTAGTTTGTGTTGTCAGAGAAAAATGGCGCTGTGGTTAAAAACGTGTCTCCACCCGTCACGGTTATGTAACACGTCACGGAGTGATGGACCTGGAGCTGTTCTGAACTGATATGAGCTGCCAGTTCATATAAAACGCCAGCTTTTGTTATTGGGTCTTTTGCTTAAACCTGTGTGCAGCACAAACTGAGCATCTTGACTTTTTGGTTCGTATTTCAGAAGAAAACAGTAAGTTAACAAAGTCCGATAATTCATCCAAACTTTCTGGATGGAATATTGTCATCACGTCACTTCAGCTGGTTGCTTATCATTCTCGCTGAGCCCCTCCCACACAGCGCTGGCTGACCCTGCCTCCTCCTTTGACTGTCGTCTGTCCGTTAGCACTGCTTCATAGTCGAGTGCCATTGAGAAGCTGTGATGAAAATAATCCTTACATATAGTTTTGTCAGTTACTTCTGGGCTTTGAAAAAGAAGCAGCAGTGTGGAGCATGTGGCTCAGTAGACACAGAGCTGTAGACCTGGGTTCAAGTCCTGCTTATGTGACCTATCTGTGTCCTTGGACAAGACACAGGACTAAATGGATGATCCAAACTTTTGTGCATTGGTATGGAAACAGTTCTATGGATGATTTACTCACTCATTTTTAAATTCATATTGAGCGGTGACATGATGCAGGCACCTGTATGAAAGTAAGACTTTTGCACACGTTAATGGTTGGAAGCACAAAATGAAATTAAATTTGACATTTCCAGGTATGTACCTTGAGTTTCATTA
The DNA here is from genome assembly GCF_902500255.1 of Thalassophryne amazonica. Lineage (NCBI taxonomy): Eukaryota > Metazoa > Chordata > Actinopteri > Batrachoidiformes > Batrachoididae > Thalassophryne > Thalassophryne amazonica. Next base: position 73,571 of record NW_022986341.1, on the reverse strand, counting down.
GGCATGAACTCTGCCTCATAACAACAAAACTCCTATTTCAGACATTATTACATTATTGTTCCATGCAAGTGGTGAATAATTGTGCTGTGTTCTGCAGACTGCATACAGACAACTGTGCGCACAGGTTTCTGCATTCTGTTAAAACACACGGGCCCCCGGGCATGAAGAGCACTTACAACTTTAAAAATGGAGGTACTATGTGTACAAATGGCTATAATTCCTAAATAGTTAATATTATTCATTCATTCATTTTCTGTTGGTTATCTGGGTCAGGGTTAATGTAATATTTTTTGTTAAATCCTTTGAATTACAGTTGAATGTCTACAACACAAAAACATCTTGTTTAATTTCATCTCTATTGTGGTGATGTACAGAAGCAAAATTACAGAAATATCACTGTCCAAATACTTACGGACCTGATAGTAACTGAACATATTACTTTTCATAACACTTCAGATGTTTGGCCATCAAGGACACAGTGATGTGTTTCAGGTGTTCACGTCTTTAGGTGTGCAACAGTATGAGGTGGTGGTCATTACGTTTCTTCTTTTAAATTCTCCTGTTGGGAGACATGTCAGGACAATAGGAAGGCCAGCCCAGTACCCGCACCCTCTCCTTCCCCAGCCCAGTACCCGCACCCTCTCCTTCCCCAGCCCAGTACCCGCACCCTCTCCTTCCCCAGCCCAGTACCCGCACCCTCTCCTTCCCCAGCCCAGTACCCGCACCCTCTCCTTCCCCAGCCCAGTACCCGCACCCTCTCCTTCCCCAGCCCAGTACCCGCACCCTCTCCTTCCCCAGCCCAGTACCCGCACCCTCTCCTTCCCCAGTCCAGTACCCGTACCCTCTCCTTCCCCAGCCATGCCCTTGTAAAGTGAGTAGAATATACAGTTTGAGAAACATCTTAGTTTTACACATAAACACTGTAGTTTGAGCCTTTTCCACCATGTTGGAGGAGGAGCCAGAGTGAGACAAGCCAGCATACATCATTGTATTTCTCTACTCTGATTGGCTGTTACACTGTTCTTTCCATGTTGCTTTGCACAGGTCTGGGGAAGCCCCCACGTGATCTATGTGGTCACCGTGGTCTCAACAGTTGTTCATGGTTGTCTGTTATTTTGAAAATTTACCCTTCAGGGGAACTTTTTATTATTTTTTTTTTTTAAACAACACAGATTTTGATCATATTAGTGATGTCATTTTATGAATCCTCTACTAAAAAGGGAATAAATAAATTTTACTTTTTATGCCTTAAATCTTAAAAAGCTCAGTGGCCCGATACCTTTAATGTACCTAAATGTAAAACCATTTCCAAAATAAGTCACCCCTTGATTTGTGCAAAATATTCAGTCCCATCAGAGCCATGATTTCTGAGTTGTGTCATCCAGCTGATGCAGGCAGATTGGACACGCTGGCCCCTTCTTGGTGTCCTCTTCTGTCCTGGAGTTACCATGGTAACTGTCCTGTGTCAGTCACACGGGGGTTTCGGCGTCGGTGATGTGGTTAGTGGTGGAGAAAAGCCGTGCATATAGAGTGATGTAGAACATGTTTGTCATTGTCACACCAGCTCCAGAGGGACAGTTTGCTCACAAATTGATTCTGCCTGAATCCCTGCAGCCACACCCACATGGTCCTGCACCGAGTCCCAGAAACCTCTAATTATATGCAGACAAAAGTAGGCTATGTATTGTTTTCATATCTCCCCCTCGTTTTCACCCCCCCATGACTCGTCAGCGCTGTCACCCACTTTCCACCAGGCCAGAAGACATATTGTTAATTAAACCTGCCAATCACAGAGAGCGAGCGACGAGGGAGGGACTGAACAAGACTTTTTAGAAAGTGTACAAACCCAGCGTGTACTTTATAGTACTGCTCTCTGTATTATTTGTTTGTTTTGTTTAATATTTTGACTCTGCAGCAAAAAGCTGTAATGTCTCACTTTGTGTTGTCATTGTTTATGCATGAGGTCATTTAAGGGGGCGAAGGAGTTAATCTGCAGCACAGAATGACAGATTTTTTTTTTTTTTGTTTTGCCTTCATCAAAAGATAAAAGATGGAGTAAGAAGTGCCGTAACCTTGTCCAATTGGACTGGGATACGTCCCTTCTCTTTGTCCTTGGTTCCTTGCCTCCTGGACATCTGACCCCATGTTTAATTAAGAAGTCACTGCAGAGGGATTTACAGACGCCACATTAAGTGGAGCTGTTAATTGAAGGTTACACACCCGGACGTCCCAATATATTGTCACTTTGCGACCTATAAAAAAGGTGGGCGGGATTTTTATATATTATACAGGAAATGTTCAGTTACTTTTCACACGCAATATCTGGGTACGTTAACGAGTAATTTAGATTTTAATTCACTGTTTACATGTTAAAAATATCCTGTAAGCCTTGAATAGAACTAACCAATCGTTCCATTGATTACAAGCAACTGGCCAATGACGACCGCAGTAAACCAATGGGGTGACAACATGGCTGCCGACAGCGAACAGGACACGTCATCTTTGGATGAAGAGAAACTGTATCTTCCTGTCCAAAAGTGCAAAGTAGCACCACTGTTAGAGAACATGTGCAGGTTTTTTAGAATAAGTTTCAAAATGGAAAACTTTGGAAGGTGTGCAAGCAGAACTCACAAGGAGTTACGTAACTCAACACAAAGTGACGCACCGTGTCTTCAGCCATAATAATAATAATAATAATAATGATAATAATAGTACTGACACCCGACCACGGTGGATTACACAGCTACTCACGCTTTACTGACTCAGACAGAAAGAAATACAAAGAACATGAAACGTAAAGCAGAAGGTGCAGCTTCTATACGTACGTCAACTTAATGTAATATTTCATTTTACGAAACACATGATCACACAGCTTTATCACTTCTAATGATTTGACTAATGATTTTTTTGGATGATTTACTGCTAGACATGTAAGAGAACCCCGGCCTTTAGTTTTTATTTATTTACTAGCATGTTGTCTGTGGGGATCCATAGGCTCTAGATTGGGTCATGTTTAAAAAATAGGTAGCTGACATTTTTCCATGGTGGTGATAAATTTAGCAAAGTTTCTATGAGTTGGAATAGTTTGCAGAATGGTTTTAGAACCTTAGACATCAACAGTTTTTGGAAGAACTCAATTCTATCATTATTATTATTATTATTATTATTATTATTATTATTATTGTATTTTATTTTGTCATTTGATTTGTAAATAGACCACAATGGAAATAAGTATTTTCACTTTCTTGTGTCATCCTTGTATTTCTAACATATTTATCACTCGCATGCACTCTTTTAATATAAAGATGATTTACTGCCCCCTGCTGGAATGGCATGTGAGTCCAAAATGTATTTAGCAATGTTAGCTAATATCCATAGCTTCTCCACAAATATCCGGTTGTTAAGTGCTGACGTAACGCATCACGTGATAAATCTGTTTCCGGGTCCAAAGACCTCTAAGTTTACAATTAAAGTTACGTCTGTTTGATCCTTTTAAGGATTTATAGTTTAAGTTTAGTTTGTGTTTACATTGTGCACAAACCTCCGTGCCTCCTTTCTCCGCCTCCACCTCCGTTAAACACATTCGTCTGGTTCTATGGTCAAAACACTTAATAAAACTTGTTTTTTTTACTTTACATATTTTATTATGCACAGGTAAAATATACATGTCTGTTTGTTAATAAAAAAATTATTTATTACAATAAACAGGACTTTAAAGTGCTTCACTAAACTTCACTTTCTCTCCAAACGACATGAACAGGAAGCGATCGCTGCTCACAGCAACTCCCACTGAAAATAACGGAGAAACAACCTGAGCGTCTGACATTTTTACATAAAATAAACGCAGTAACAACGTCTAAAAACCCAGTTAATATATCCAGGAGAGTTTTAGGTACAGTATACGAGGTCTATTAGAACAGTATCCGACCTTACTATTTTTTTCAAAAACCATATGGATTTGAATCACATGTGATTACATCAGCCAAGCTTGAACCTTTTTGCGCATGCGTGAGTTTTTTCACGCCTGTCAGTTCAATTCAATTCAATCAATTTTTTTATATAGCGCCAAATCACAACAAACAGTTGCCCCAAGGCGCTTTATATTGTAAGGCAAGGCCATACAATAATTATGTAAAACCCCAACGGTCAAAACGACCCCCTGTGAGCAAGCACTTGGCTACAGTGGGAAGGAAAAACTCCCTTTTAACAGGAAGAAACCTCCAGCAGAACCAGGCTCAGGGAGGGGCAGTCTTCTGCTGGGACTGGTTGGGGCTGAGGGAGAGAACCAGGAAAAAGACATGCTGTGGAGGGGAGCAGAGATCGATCACTAATGATTAAATGCAGAGTGGTGCATACAGAGCAAAAAGAGAAAGAAACACTCAGTGCATCATGGGAACCCCCCAGCAGTCTAAGTCTATAGCAGCATAACTAAGGGATGGTTCAGGGTCACCTGATCCAGCCCTAACTATAAGCTTTAGCAAAAAGGAAAGTTTAAGCCTAATCTTAAAAGTAGAGAGGGTGTCTGTCTCCCTGATCTGAATTGGGAGCTGGTTCCACAGGAGAGGAGCCTGAAAGCTGAAGGCTCTGCCTCCCATTCTACTCTTACAAACCCTAGGAACTACAAGTAAGCCTGCAGTCTGAGAGCGGGGTGATATGGTACTACGAGGTCCCTAAGATAAGATGGGACCTGATTATTCAAAACCTTATAAGTAAGAAGAAGAATTTTAAATTCTATTCTAGAATTAACAGGAAGCCAATGAAGAGAGGCCAATATGGGTGAGATATGCTCTCTCCTTCTAGTCCCTGTCAGTACTCTAGCTGCAGCATTTTGAATTAACTGAAGGCTTTTCAGGGAACTTTTAGGACAACCTGATAATAATGAATTACAATAGTCCAGCCTAGAGGAAATAAATGCATGAATTAGTTTTTCAGCATCACTCTGAGACAAGACCTTTCTAATTTTAGAGATATCGCGCAAATGTAAAAAAGCAGTCCTACATATTTGTTTAATATGCGCTTTGAATGACATATCCTGATCAAAAATGACTCCAAGATTTCTCACAGTATTACTAGAGGTCAGGGTAATGCCATCCAGAGTAAGGATCTGGTTAGACACCATGTTTCTAAGATTTGTGGGGCCAAGTACAATAACTTCAGTTTTATCTGAGTTTAAAAGCAGGAAATTAGAGGTCATCCATGTCTTTATGTCTGTAAGACAATCCTGCAGTTTAGCTAATTGGTGTGTGTCCTCTGGCTTCATGGATAGATAAAGCTGGGTATCATCTGCGTAACAATGAAAATTTAAGCAATACCGTCTAATAATACTGCCTAAGGGAAGCATGTATAAAGTGAATAAAATTGGTCCTAGCACAGAACCTTGTGGAACTCCATAATTAACTTTAGTCTGTGAAGAAGATTCCCCATTTACATGAACAAATTGTAATCTATTAGACAAATATGATTCAAACCACCGCAGCGCAGTGCCTTTAATACCTATGGCATGCTCTAATAATAAATAAAATTTTATGGTCAACAGTATCAAAAGCAGAACTGAGGTCTAACAGAACAAGCACAGAGATGAGTCCACTGTCCGAGGCCATAAGATGATCATTTGTAACCTTCACTAATGCTGTTTCTGTACTATGATGAATTCTAAAACCTGACTGAAACTCTTCAAATAGACCATTCCTCTGCAGATGATCAGTTAGCTGTTTTACAACTACCCTTTCAAGAATTTTTGAGAGAAAAGGAAGGTTGGAGATTGGCCTATAATTAGCTAAGATAGCTGGGTCAAGTGATGGCTTTTTAAGTAATGGTTTAATTACTGCCACCTTAAAAGCCTGTGGTACATAGCCAAATAACAAAGATAGATTGATCATATTTAAGATCGAAGCATTAAATAATGGTAGGGCTTCCTTGAGCAGCCTGGTAGGAATGGGGTCTAATAAACATGTTGATGGTTTGGATGAAGTAACTAATGAAAATAACTCAGACAGAACAATTGGAGAGAAAGAGTCTAACCAAATACCGGCATCACTGAAAGCAGCCAAAGATAACGATACGTCTTTGGGATGGTTATGAGTAATTTTTTCTCTAATAGTTAAAATTTTGTTAGTAAAAGTCATGAAAGTCATTACTAGTTAAAGTTAAAGGAATACTATAATAGAGCTCTGACTCTTTGTCAGCCTGGCTACAGTGCTGAAAAGAAACCTGGGGTTGTTCTTATTTTCTTCAATTAGTGATGAGTAGAAAGATGTCCTAGCTTTACGGAGGGCTTTTTTTTATATAGCAACAGACTCTTTTTCCAGGCTAAGTGAAGATCTTCTAAATTAGTGAGACGCCATTTCCTCTCCAACTTACGGGTTATCTGCTTTAAGCTACGAGTTTGTGAGTTATACCACGGAGTCAGGCACTTCTGATTTAAAGCTCTCTTTTTTAGAGGAGCTACAGCATCCAAAGTTGTCTTCAATGAGGATGTAAAACTATTGACGAGATACTCTATCTCACTTACAGAGTTTAGGTAGCTACTCTGCACTGTGTTGGTATATGGCATTAGAGAACATAAAGAAGGAATCATATCCTTAAACCTAGTTACAGCGCTTTCTGAAAGACTTCTAGTGTAATGAAACTTATTCCCCACTGCTGGGTAGTCCATCAGAGTAAATGTAAATGTTATTAAGAAATGATCAGACAGAAGGGAGTTTTCAGGGAATACTGTTAAGTCTTCTATTTCCATACCATAAGTCAGAACAAGATCTAAGATATGATTAAAGTGGTGGGTGGACTCATTTACATTTTGAGCAAAGCCAATAGAGTCTAATAACAGATTAAATGCAGTGTTGAGGCTGTCATTCTCAGCATCTGTGTGGATGTTAAAATCGCCCACTATAATTATCTTATCTGAGCTAAGCACTAAGTCAGACAAAAGGTCTGAAAATTCACAGAGAAACTCACAGTAACAACCAGGTGGACGATAGATAATAACAAATAAAACTGGTTTTGGGGACTTCCAATTTGGATGGACAAGACTAAGAGTCAAGCTTTCAAATGAATTAAAGCGCTGTCTGGGTTTTTGATTAATTAATAAGCTGGAATGGAAGATTGCTGCTAATCCTCCGCCTCGGCCCGTGCTACGAGCATTCTGACAGTTAGTGTGACTCAGGGGTGTTGACTCATTTAAACTAACATATTCATCCTGCTGTAACCAGGTTTCTGTAAGGCAGAATAAATCAATATGTTGATCAATTATTATATCATTTACCAACAGGGACTAGAAGAGAGAGACCTAATGTTTAATAGACCACATTTAACTGTTTTAGTCTGTGGTGCAGTTGAAGGTGCTATATTATTTTTTCTTTTGAATTTTTATGCTTAAATAGATTTTTGCTGGTTATTGGTAGTCTGGGAGCAGACACCGTCTCTACGGGGATGGGGTAATGAGGGGATGGCAGGGGGAGAGAAGCTGCAGAGAGGTGTGTAAGACTACAACTCTGCTTCCTGGTCCCAACCCTGGATAGTCACGGTTTGGAGGATTTAAGAAAATTGGCCAGATTTCTAGAAATGACAGCTGCTCCATCCAAAGTGGGATGGATGCCGTCTCTCCTAACAAGACCAGGTTTTCCCCAGAAGCTTTGCCAATTATCTATGAAGCCCACCTCATTTTTTGGACACCACTCAGACAGCCAGCAATTCAAGGAGAACATGCGGCTAAACATGTCACTCCCGGTCTGATTGGGGAGGGGCCCAGAGAAAACTACAGAGTCCGACATTGTTTTTGCAAAGTTACACACCGATTTAATGTTAATTTTAGTGACCTCCGATTGGCGTAACCGGGTGTCATTACTGCCGACGTGAATTACAATCTTACCAAATTTACGCTTAGCCTTAGCCAGCAGTTTCAAATTTCCTTCAATGTCGCCTGCTCTGGCCCCCGGAAGACAATTGACTATGGTTGCTGGTGTCGCTAACTTCACATTTCTCAAAACAGAGTCGCCAATAACCAGAGTTTGATCCTCGGCGGGTGTGTCGTCGAGTGGGGAAAAACGGTTAGAAATGTGAACGGGTTGGCGGTGTACACGGGGCTTCTTTTTAGGGCTACGCTTCCTCCTCACAGTCACCCAGTCGGCCTGCTTTCCCGGCTGCTCGGGATCTGCCAGGGGGTAACTAACGGCGGCTAAGCTACCTTGGTCCGCACCGACTACAGGGGCCTGGCTAGCTGTAGAATTTTCCACGGTGCGGAGCCGAATCTCCAATTCGCCCAGCCTGGCCTCCAAAGCTACTAATAAGCAACACTTATTACAAGTACCGTTACTGCTAAAGGAGGCCGAGGAATAACTAAACATTTCACACCCAGAGCAGAAACGTGCGGGAGAGACAGGAGAAGCCGCCATGCTAAATCGGCTAAGAGCTAGTAGCTACGCTAAGCTAGCGGATTCCTAAAAACACGCAAAGTGAATAATGTGTAAATAATTTAGAGGTGATTCAGCAGAAGGAGTGCTTTAGTTAAGGCACGTAAAGATTACACTGGGAAACAAATCGTAATCTAGATAACTAGATCAATCTAACTGCGCAGATTAAACAGCTAACAGATACAGAAAAACACCGCTGTGCTCCGGAACAGGAAGTGATACAATACCGCAGTGAGAGCCAACCACCAGTTGCGTCATTCGCCTGTGAGCAGGCTTTGAGTGAGGAGTGGTCCACCCCTCTCGTTGTTTTTTTCATTGTTTAGGAATGGCTCAGAGACCTGCTGCTTTGCTTGATCAAAATTTTTTCAGAAACTGTGAGAGACATCAAAGTGGACACCATTCGAGAAATTCAGATGGTTTTTGGTGAAACTTTTATGGGCTTCAAAGAGATTACGGAGTGTTAACTGTCGCTTTAAGGATGGCCCAGAGCGACTGGAGGTGCGCCGCGCTCTGAAGCCGCCATCGACAGGCTGAGCAACCATTTCATTTCTAAACGGATGGCTGTCTGGATCCGTGACCATCATGTGCAGTTTCTCTGGTTATCACAAGAGCTGGACATCAACCATTTTCCGGCAGATTTCACTTTTAACAAGAGATTTTGTCATGGAAAGCCGAGCGGAGGCTTCGCGCATCACGATGGATTCGCTACTGGAACGAGACAAAACCACCTCCGTTTTTGTCTCACAGGACAGCTTTGAGATGACGTTCAGACAGCTGTCGGTGGTTTTTCCATCGAGTGATTATCCGAGAAATTGTGGATGTGCCTGGACATGCCAGAACATGTCCTGTGAGGCTTCATCACGGCGTTGCTTTGCGCCATGCGGCACCGTCACGACACGCGAAGCCTCCGCTCCTCTTTCCATGACAAAAACTCCTGTAACAGTGGAATGTGCCGTTCATTTCCAAACTGAATGCTGTTTTATCCGGGATGTCATCTGGCTAGCACAGGAATTGTGAAGACGTGGGCATCAGCACTTTTTCCACATATTGAGACAGACGTGTGGAGGAATTCCGCACGTCTGTGTTTAGTAAAATTTTCACCAAAAACCATCTGAATTTCTCGAATGGTGTCCACTTTGATGTCCCTCACAGTTTCTGAAAAAAGTGTTCTATGATTGTTACTGTTGTTATTGTTGTTGATTGAACTAGGTTTAAGGATATGATTCCTTCTTTATGTTCTCTAATGCCATATACCAACACAGTGCAGAGTAGCTACCTAAACTCTGTGAGTGAGATAGAGTATCTCGTCAATAGTTTTACATCCTCATTGAAGACAACTTTGGATGCTGTAGCTCCTCTGAAAAAGAGAGCTTTAAATCAGAAGTGCCTGAGTCCGTGGTATAACTCACAAACTTGCAGCTTAAAGCAGATAACCCGTAAGTTGGAGAGGAAATGGCGTCTCACTAATTTAGAAGATCTTCTCTTAGCCTGGAAAAAGAGTCTGTTGCTCTATAAAAAAAGCCCTCCATAAAGCTAGGACATCTTACTACTCATCACTAATTGAAGAAAATAAGAACAACCCCAGGTTTCTTTTCAGCACTGTAGCCAGGCTGACAAAGGGTCAGAGCTCTATTGAGCCGAGTATTCCTTTAACTTTAACTAGTAATGACTTCATGACTTTCTTTGCTAATAAAATTTTAACTATTAGAGAAAAAATTACTCATAACCATCCCAAAGACGTATCGTTATCTTTGGCTGCTTTCAGTGATGCCGGTATTTGGTTAGACTCTTTCTCTCCAATTGTTCTGTCTGAGTTATTTTCATTAGTTACTTCCTCCAAACCATCAACATGTCTATTAGACCCCATTCCTACCAGGCTGCTCAAGGAAGCCCTACCATTAATTAATGCTTCGATCTTAAATATGATCAATCTATCTTTATTAGTTGGCTATGTACCACAGGCTTTTAAGGTGGCAGTAATTAAACCATTACTTAAAAAGCCATCACTTGACCCAGCTATCTTAGCTAATTATAGGCCAATCTCCAACCTTCCTTTTCTCTCAAAAATTCTTGAAAGGGTAGTTGTAAAACAGCTAACTGATCATCTGCAGAGGAATGGTTTATTTGAAGAGTTTCAGTCAGGTTTTAGAATTCATCATAGTACAGAAACAGCATTAGTGAAGGTTACAAATGATCTTCTTATGGCCTCAGACAGTGGACTCATCTCTGTGCTTGTTCTGTTAGACCTCAGTGCTGCTTTTGATACTGTTGACCATAAAATTTTATTACAGAGATTAGAGCATGCCATAGGTATTAAAGGCACTGCGCTGCGGTGGTTTGAATCATATTTATCTATTAGATTAAAATTTGTTCATGTAAATGGGGAATCTTCTTCACGGACTAAGGTTAATTATGGAGCTCCACAAGGTTCTGTGCTAGGACCAATTTTATTCACTTTTTACACGTTTCCCTTAGGCAGTATTATTAGACGGCGTTGCTTAAATTTTCATTGTTACGCAGATGATACCCAGCTTTATCTATCCATGAAGCCAGAGGACACACACCAATTAGCTAAACTGCAGGATTGTCTTACAGACAAAGACATGGATGACCTCTAATTTCCTGCTTTTAAACTCAGATAAAACTGAAGTTATTGTACTTGGCCCCACAAATCTTAGAAACATGGTGTCTAACCAGATCCTTACTCTGGATGGCATTACCCTGACCTCTAGTAATACTGTGAGAAATCTTGGAGTCATTTTTGATCAGGATATGTCATTCAATGCGCATATTAAACAAATATGTAGGACTGCTTTTTTACATTTGCGCAATATCTCTAAAAATAGAAAGGTCTTGTCTCAGAGTGATGCTGAAAAACTAATTCATGCATTTATTTCCTCTAGGCTGGACTATTGTAATTCATTATTATCAGGTTGTCCTAAAAGTTCCCTAAAAAGCCTTCAGTTAATTCAAAATGCTGCAGCTAGAGTACTGACGGGGACTAGAAGGAGAGAGCATATCTCACCCATATTGGCCTCTCTTCATTGGCTTCCTGTTAATTCTAGAATAGAATTTAAAATTCTTCTTCTTACTTATAAGGTTTTGAATAATCAGGTCCCATCTTATCTTAGGGACCTCGTAGTACCATATCACCCCAATAGAGCGCTTCACTCTCAGACTGCAGGCTTACTTGTAGTTCCTAGGGTTTGTAAGAGTAGAATGGGAGGCAGAGCCTTCAGCTTTCAGGCTCCTCTCCTGTGGAACCAGCTCCCAATTCAGATCAGGGAGACAGACACCCTCTCTACTTTTAAGATTAGGCTTAAAACTTTCCTTTTTGCTAAAGCTTATAGTTAGGGCTGGATCAGGTGACCCTGAACCATCCCTTAGTTATGCTGCTATAGACGTAGACTGCTGGGGGGTTCCCATGATGCACTGAGTGTTTTTCTCTTTTTGCTCTGTATGCACCACTCTGCATTTAATCATTAGTGATCGATCTCTGCTCCCCTCCACAGCATGTCTTTTTCCTGGTTCTCTCCCTCAGCCCCAACCAGTCCCAGCAGAAGACTGCCCCTCCCTGAGCCTGGTTCTGCTGGAGGTTTCTTCCTGTTAAAAGGGAGTTTTTCCTTCCCACTGTCGCCAAGTGCTTGCTCACAGGGGGTCGTTTTGACCGTTGGGGTTTTTACGTAATTGTTGTATGGCCTCGCCTTACAATATAAAACGCCTTGGGGCAACTGTTTGTTGTGATTTGGCGCTATATAAATAAAATGTATTTGATTTGATTGTGTGTAATTGTGATTTTATGCAATTGCATGATTGTGTACTGGAACTTGCATATTGCAGTGGTAATGGTTTTTGGCACTTGGTTTCTGACTGATAACTGGAAGACAAAATGGCGATGTGCACTTTAAAGGGAAAAATGTGCAAATTTCCTCCAGTCTTTCTTTAAGGGACATTGTTTTTCATCATTTCAATAGTTTTCTGTGGTGTGGTGCCGGCGTGAAACATAGGAGTGGTTGTACTATATTAACAAATGAAATAAAACTGATGACATAAGACATTAAATATCTTTGGTTCATACGGTCTGCAGTGAAATAGAAGACAAAGGAAATGTAGGAATCACTGTGGCATTTTCATTTTCCACACAATTCCAGCTTTTTCTGATTTGGGGTTGCAAATGGAAAGCAATGTTGTTTTTCTGACTTATTTTAATGCAGAAAAAAGATCTTTGATTTAAACCTGTGATCTGATCTGAACTGTGAGTATTGCATTCCTAATGTGTTGTGGGCGTGTTTTGGCCATAATTTGAAATTATCCACTCAGGTTGGTGACTGTCTTTGCCCTTAAGATGTAAACAAATTACTTGCACCACCACCTAATTTGTTTGAGACATTATGTTCATGCAATAGAAATGAAAATGTTCTGCAGTGGTAAACCATTTTTCTTAAGTATGCTGGATTGTATCAGTACTGCTTCCCCATTTCAAGAGGTTTCTACTAAAGCCTTGGTCAGACCGATAATGAAGCCATGAATAATGAGCCATGTATGGATTTGTCAGAAATTTCAGTGATTATTCAAGTAATGAGCCACGTATATGATGATCTTCTGAAGAAATTGCAGGAAATGGATGTTTAAAAAAGGCTACATGGGTTTTCTCAGAGTGGAACCTGCTCTGTTGTACGTGGTCTGTCCTGTCCTTGTAGTCACCAGGGCCTTGGATAATGCGTCTCTAACAGCCTCGTACTCACCACTAACATGCCTCTAACGTCTTCGTTTGTCCTCGTAGTAACTCATACACAAATTGGCCTGCGCTATTTTTGCTCAATTTTGAACTTCACGAAATTAGCGCCACGCTCAGAGATGAGCCTTGTTAACTGAATAATCTGACTCTGAGAGCCACCATTCTCCCACATTTCTTGGATAAATTGACTCGCACAAAAAAATTCATGCTACGTGGCTCATTATTCATTGTTCATTATTCGGTCTGATCAGGGCTTAATTCTTCTGCCCTACTAATGGTGTAGCAACTATCCAGTTACTGTACTACCACTAATACTTATGCTACCTTCAGTATAACTGACTCTGCTACACAATAATGGCAATCAGTGTTGCTATAGAGATGCTGCATGATTTGCAGCATGGTTGCCAAGTGGTTAAAACAGAAGATTCCGGGTTCAGGACCACCTGTGCCCATTCTCCATGTGATCAATTCAATCAATTTTTTTTTTATATAGCGCCAAATCACAACAAACAGTTGCCCCAAGGCGCTTTATATTGTAAGGCAAGGCCATACAATAATGATGTAAAACCCCAACGGTCAAAACGACCCCCTGTGAGCAAGCACTTGGCTACAGTGGGAAGGAAAAACTCCCTTTTAACAGGAAGAAACCTCCAGCAGAACCAGGCTCAGGGAGGGGCAGTCTTCTGCTGGGACTGGTTGGGGCTGAGGGAGAGAACCAGGAAAAAGATATGCTGTGGAGGGGAGCAGAGATCGATCACTAATGATTAAATGCAGAGTGGTGCATACAGAGCAAAAAGAGAAAGAAACAGTGCATCATGGGAACCCCCCAGCAGTCTACGTCTATAGCAGCATAACTAAGGGATGGTTCAGGGTCACCTGATCCAGCCCTAACTATAAGCTTTAGCAAAAAGGAAAGTTTTAAGCCTAATCTTAAAAGTAGAGAGGGTGTCTGTCTCCCTGATCTGAATTGGGAGCTGGTTCCACAGGAGAGGAGCCTGAAAGCTGAAGGCTCTGCCTCCCATTCTACTCTTACAAACCCTAGGAACTACAAGTAAGCCTGCAGTCTGAGAGCGAAGCGCTCTATTGGGGTGATATGGTACTACGAGGTCCCTAAGATAAGATGGGACCTGATTATTCAAAACCTTATAAGTAAGAAGAAGAATTTTAAATTCTATTCTAGAATTAACAGGAAGCCAATGAAGAGAGGCCAATATGGGTGAGATATGCTCTCTCCTTCTAGTCCCCGTCAGTACTCTAGCTGCAGCATTTTGAATTAACTGAAGGCTTTTTAGGGAACTTTTAGGACAACCTGATAATAATGAATTACAATAGAAAGGGCATATTGCATAAAACTTGTGCCAAATCAAAATGCAGATCCATGTTAGATCTGCTGTAGCAACCCCTAGTGAAGAAAGGAGAAGCTGAAAGAACTCACGGTTGAGATGCTCTGAATTATACAAGAGCTGAAGCAATTATTTGATTGGCAGAAAAATAATTATCGCTCATTTTGAATAAAGAAGTATCATTTAGTCTGAGGCCCTAAACTGCAACTATAACATCTAAGTTGGCACCTAGCAGGCAAATCAAAGCTTTTTCCCGACACGTCTACAAACCACAGTCTCTTGTCTGGCTTATCAGTTATTACTCTGTATGACAAGAACGGAAAAAAAGACATGGAGAGAAGAACAGAATGAGGCGTAGACATAACAAGTGTAATTCCACTGTAGAAGAAATTCTGCTAATGAAAAGTCAAGATTCAAATGTTTATCAAAGTATTTGATAAGAATTCCCTGGAGTGAAATATTTTCAATTAGCAGTGCAGTCAGTCTCACTGTTCTAGAAAATACAGAGTAACACTGCAAGATTTGGTCAAAGAAGTAACTGTCACTGAAGTGATCGAACCCTGCAGGAAAACCTTATAAAGTGATCGAACCCTACGGGGAAACCTTATAAAGTGATCGAACCCTACGGGGAAACCTTATAAAGTGATCGAACCCTACGGGGAAACCTTATAAAGTGATCGAACCCTATGGGGAAACCTTATAAAGTGATCGAACCCTACGGGGAAACCTTATAAAGTGATTGAACTCTACGGGGAAACCTTATAAAGTGATCGAACCCTACGGGGAAACCTTATAAAGTGATTGAACTCTACGGGGAAACCTTATAAAGTGATCGAACCCTACGGGGAAACCTTATAAAGTGATCGAATGGGATATTTTATTCATGGATTGCAGCAAAATTATTAAAGGTTCAGATATTCATGGTTTGCATAAATTTTCATTAATGGTTTGCGGATAATTCAGCAGATTCATGTTTTGGGGTTCAACAGGCTTAACTCCCACATCCAAAGACTTTAAATTGTCCGTAGGTGTGTCTCTGTGACAGACTGACGTCCTGTCCAGGGTGAGCCCGTGTCACGCACAGTGACTGTTGGGATAGGCTCCACCCCTATGACTCTTAACTGGCGTAAGCGGTTGTAGAAAATGGGTGGATAGATGGATTTTGGTTCACGTTAAGTGGCTTTAAATGTATGGAGTGACAATTGTGTATCGGGTTAGTGATTTCTAACAAAGCTTCATAAATCACATGTCTGGACACACATGTTCCACTGGGACAGCATTCACATTTAAACTAATATACAAAAGAAACATTATTTTGTTAAAAGTTGTTCACTGGTCCTTACTTGTGTCTTTCACAATTTTCACAGTGAATACGCAGTACATTTTATGGCATTACTCAGAAAATTTTGCAGAGCCACTGACTGGCTGACTCCATTATGCCTGTGCTTGCTCTGATAATCGCATAGCGCATCACCACCATATCACACAACCTCATCACCTCTGATTGGTTTCCATTAATTCCATTTTGAACTTTTAATGGAGTGCAAATACTTCTACTGTGTCATGATGTCAGTTCTTCTGCTCCTGCTCCTGCTCTTATTGCTGGTGCATCAGAGATTTTGTTCCTCCCACCTCAAAACAGACCGTTGCAACGTCCTGCTGACACTTTGTCTGTCACACTTATTTACAAATGTAGCAATTGTAAATGAGTGTAAATAAATCAATGGATCTTTGTGATCCATTTATGTTGGTGAGATCTTGAATGACTTTGCAGAAAGAATGGTGCTGATGCTGTACTTCTGTTATGACGGATCCTGTTGCTATGAGTTGTGTTACTTCGCCTGCTGCACCTTTTGATGCTTCAACTATTTGGCATCAATGGCACCTCTGTATCTGCTCCTATTTATAGTTCTGCAGGTTTTCTCACAGGCACATGTTGTAGTTCTGGAAGTCTGCGGTTATTACAGGTTATGATGAATCTTTTTGTTTCACCATTGCTGTCTAACCACAGTTTGTCTGTGCTAGAGGGCGCTGGAGTGTTTGCTCTGCTCAGAGTTTGGCTGCAGAGTCTGCAGCATGTCGGAGAAGAAAATGAACTGAGACTGCGTGTGTGTGTGTATGTGTGTGTGTGTGTTCATGTTCATGTTTTGACCTCGCCAGGAGCATGAATAAAAATGTCCAGTAATCTCCCGACTGTGTCACTGAGATCATTGCCACAGGTGTTTAGACCGTGCAGACGGAGGCGGGGTTGGAAGCTTGTGCAGTTTTGACAGAAAAACAGATTTATTTATTTTAAGACTTGATTGGGTCATGAAAAGTTGAAATGTCAAATATTTCATTACTAACTCTGACAATTTGTCTTAATAATGTTGACATTTCAAAAAGGCTTGTGAGAAATTGCTGAGAGCATCCACCCGCCGTATTAGAAAATCACTGCCGTGTAAAATGTGCACGGCAGCGGTGCAGGAGGACGACAGCTGGTGGCTGCAGCCACAACAGGGAGGCAGGGCAGCAGTTTTTGTTTTTTTTTTTCCAGCTGATTAAGCAGTCAAAATCATCCATTGTGGAAGCTGCAGGGAGGGAAGCTGAACCTCCCAGAGGAAGGCTTTTGGGTTCATTGCTGCTGGATTGATGCAAAGGGGGGGCTTTGTTCTGGGCTGAGTTCCAGGGTGTGGGCCCTTTCAGAGGCGAGACTGGAGGCTCCTGGATTTATTCCGACCCAGTGGGTAGCTGCAGTCGTGCCGGCGGGCTGTGCTGGAGGATTTAAACCCCCATCGCAGCGACAAAGCAGCATGCACTCGCAGAGAAAACACGAGCAGGGAAGCAAGACCATATTCCTTCATTATCAGCATCTCCTGGAGACTGAAACAAAACCATGTGCAGAGAAATGACTGCAGAAAGATGGAGAGTGGAATAGAATGAACTGATGGAACAAAGACTCATAGTGATGGAAAAAGTACAAGATGGGTGGAGAAATAAGTGAGCAGAAAGTTTGCAATGCCTCAATAAGATATCTGTCAGCTCTGCTGCAGCGAACAAGAGAGGGAGATTAGGAGAGGAAGAGAGGAGATAGATGAGAGAGCCGGGATAGAGAGCCTGTTGTCTGCTGTTTGGACACAGCAGAGCCACTGTCTGCAGCTGCATGGTCTCTGAGGCGGAGCTCCATCTGAGGGACCACCCGTGTCAGAGTGAGGGTTGTCCTCATCAGGTTTTCCGCCCCATCAGTTATTTCATATGGAGTCTTTGTGATGCTGAGTTTTGCTCCCGTACTTATATTTCCTAGATGTTACACTTGCACAGAGCGCACACATGAAATTAAATCTGACAAATGTGTCTGATAGTTTGAAAGCTCTGCAATGCATGAAGGAAAAAACACCTTCAGTCAAGCTTCATTCAGCATTTATTTATAAAATTAAGTAAACACATTTTTCTATGGCTCATCAATTCTACTTCATGCAGCTTTATAGCAGTGGAACTAGGACTCAGATTGAATGATGTTTTAGTTGTTAAAATACATTAATTTGAATAATAATAATTTTCTACACCTGCTTATTCCAGTTAAGGGTTAAAGGGGGTCCCAGCAGTCATCATGTGATGGGGGGGGCACACCCTGGTCAGACTCCCCGTCCGCTCCGGGACTGACAAATATAAATTGTTCTTATCAGTTATTATGGTGCTGCTGTCCACCGTCTGAGCAGGAAGAACAGAGCACATGTGTATTTATCTGACTGACAGGTAAGATTTTATCTCTGTTTTTATCTGTCATCCACAGGAAGAAACCTTATGGGAAAACAGCATAACATTAGTTTTTTTTTTTTTTTTTTTTTTTTTGTGGGTGTAGCGCTCGTTTGTTTCGCCGCTGCTGTGCTGTGAGACACGGAGAGAGACGCAAACTGTTTGTTAAACTTTAAGTTACTGCACACGGCAGCAGACTAACGGCTCGCCACGCCCACCGCCGACATATCTAAAATATGGGGTACATGTATACACCCCCCCCACCCGGTCACAGTGGGATCAGACGTGGCGTCGTAGCTTTGGTGACAAAGGTCTGGGTTGAGTGCCAATGACTGATACGGTGGAAGAGAGGAGCTCGATTTGCACTGCAGCCACCCGAACATCTCCCTGAGGATCTGTGGATGAGGTATGAACCTACATCAGCAGAATAAAGTGACTTCAGGAGGCACAGTGGATTCCAGGCTGTGCTCGAATGGACGAATGGCAGGAAACGTTTTCCATCTATCTGTGGACTCTAGTGAAATCCACAAACTATAATACCGGTGATCTCAGTTTTTGAAGGGAAGCCACAGTGGAGGACATCCGACCAGTCTCCTGGTTGTAGATATCCCTACCTAGGAGGTTGGAAGCAGGTGAAGGCTATGAGTGGCTATGAGGTCTGCTACCTTTTTGATGATGACTGTGAAGTCCTGAGAGCCGCCGCTACAGCACACCTGGCCATGGTGAGGAGAGCCACAAACACAGGCTCCAGATTTACTGTTGGCCAACTCCGGGCTCCAAGTGATGAGCAGAGGATAGAATCTGAGCTGGAGGGAACTGAGTCATGATTGGATTCATGCCTGGGGATTGGTGTCCCACTCTGGGATATCAGGACACCTGAGGTTTAAGACATCCAGCTCTGCCTCCAGCAGGGGGCGCATATGAGCTGTGTCTCAGTTTACAGGCTGAATCCTTCAAAGACTGCATGCATTTTAGTGGCACAACTGGGCTGTCTCATATTAAGGGCTTTTGAAATGCGGCTGAAAAACGCAGGCTTCTTTCTGCCAAAAATGAAGGATACAACAGTTGCATCCTAAGCTAATGATGCCGGGGCAAAATGCTCCATGTGTTAGACATGTCTGTTCAGAGTGGTTGGTTCTTCCTCCACAATCTCAGAAGGCCAGATCTTCATAGAACACAGCCTTGAATGGATGCAGCTCCTGATTTGAGACACAGCTGCAGTCAGCTCAGCTGCTTTCACTGTCACACTCCACACACAGCACCAGCAAATGAAGCTCCTCTGTAGGCAAGCGAGCACAGAACCAGAATGGTCACCCAGTGTGCACAGTGCTGGAGCCAGCCTGGCACCACGGCTGAAGGCAGTCAGTACGCAGTTGGACATTACTGGACGTCTTCATCTTTGCCAGATGCCTGATTGTTGGTGAAGGAAAAACTTGGTTCACAGCTCAGATCATGTAGTTCTGTACTGCAGGGGTGGAACCCAAAGTGAACCCACCTGTATTAGATTTTCATTCACACACGGATGGATTACGTTAGACATCCAAGACTGCTGGAGTTACATCTATCATATTTTCTGGAGTATAAATCTCAGTTTTTTTTTCTGTAGTATCAGATCTTTAATTTGAGATTATTGTGCACTACAACAGTGCACATTTATTAATGAAGGTTAATTTGTTTAGTGGTGTAATTCTGGGGAAGACACGATAGAAATAGTTATTTCTTCACTCCCCCAGAGTGTGTGTGTGTGTGTGTGAGACAATATCTGCAGTGGAATGACAACTGAAGAACTGATTGACAGATCTTCATGACCAGTGTCACAGACCGAATGCTCCCCCCTAAAAATTGGTCCCCCCTGCCTGTGTTGCACCTGCACTGTTTGGGAGCTCAGCAGCTCGTCTGAGTCTCTTCACTCAAAGTGATCAAATGGATTAATGTGATTATTAACCATCAGATAACAAAGTGAAACCTCTTAAATCATTCTAAAGTCAGTTTTAAGCAGAAACAAGGCAAAACTCTGTGAGGCTTTGAAATGACTGACGCACAGTGAACGCATCAGCTAGCGGCTCGTGTAGCCATGGTGCTCTGAGCACTTCCTCTGTCTTTTATGATGAAATAATGCTGAATTTATGTGGAAATGATTGTTGTAGAAAAGCTTCAGATATCTGTCACTGAGACAGATGATGACTGGAGGCAGTTTGAAGCAGAAACGAGGTGATAATCAGTGAACCGCGGCTAATGACACATGCACAGTGAAGGCAGGGCGGCCTGATTTTTAGGGGGGACTGTTTGGTCGGTGACACTGGGTCACTAACCCAATTGATATTTTGATAATAAAATATATATATTTGTAAAATGTTATATAGATAAAATATTTTTTATAGATGTTTTTAAAATATGTTTTAATTTTCACATTATTTGATAGAAACAGTTTTGACCATTTTTATGGAGTCATCATTCATTTTATTTTAAGTAGACTGTTAGCATTGTTTGGCATCACAGTGCCTCACAGCAGGAAGGTCATAGTTTCGATTCCCACCTGCGTCCTTCCTGTGTGGTGTGTGTGTGTTCTCCCCGTGTTTGTGTGGGTTCCCTCTGGCTGCTCCGGCTTCCTCACACATCCAAAGGCATGCAGGTTAGATTAACCAGAAACTTTAAACTGCCTGTAGGTGCGACTGTGTTTGTCTGTCTGTATGTGACCCTGTGACAGACTGGTGCCCTGTCCGGGGTGAACCCGCCTCACGCCCTGTGACTGCTGGGATAGGCTCCACCCCTGTGATGTTTGATTGGAGCGAGTGATTAAAGATGAGTGAGTGATGTTGGCATTGTTCAGAAAATACAAAGAAAGGTTGAACAGTTGGTAAGAATCTGATCAAAGAATATGTCATGAAGTGTTGTGTGAACGGGGTGAAGTGCATCATCTCTGACTGGCTTCTTCTTATTAAGTTGCAGATCTCTCAAACTACTAAAACAACCTGCTACCGATACGCCACAAAACACAGTATTTGTCCTCTTGTGGCTGTACAGCAGATACAGTTCCTTTAAACCTGGACTGTTTCTCTGTCTGGATATTATCCATGTTTCCTGTCTTTACATACACTGAATAACGAGGGCTCGGTCTATTTATTCTCCTGGCCCTTTGCCGTCTCAGCCTTCTTTCAAGACTGTGAAACACCCAAGGGAGACGCTTCATTTTTCTAAACCAGGTATATGTGTGTGTGTGTGTGTGTGTGTGTGTGTGTGTGCGCACACTGTAATTGTCTGCATGTATCACTTCACTTAACGGTGCTTCCTTCAACTTGGAGATGAGCACAGCAGGTTTTCTAGGACATCTTCCCCAAAGTGTTGCCCTCCAAACAGCACAGTGTCCTTAGAGTCTGTCTTAAACATGATGCGGCTCCTCTGAGGCCTTTCGGCTGAACGGGCTCCGTCCGGTGGTCTGCTCCGTGCTTACTGATGATAAATGGACAAACGCCTGGGCTGCGTCCTGGAGAGTTCTCCAAAACTATGAAGGGTGACCTTGGTGGCAGACGTGAGGAAGATTCACAGCTCTGCGGTGATGGATGATGTGTGGGGTCGAGCTCTCACCCCCGGGCTCAGCAGTTATAGAACAGAGCAACATATTGCTGCTATTTGCACTGATACATTTCAGTGTCGTTCCAAATATCAGCAGCGTTCAGCTGTGATCTGTGAAACGTGATGCAGAATCTGTTTGCACAGGAAGGCTAAACGTGAAAATGGTGAAAGGAATTCTGACCATACGTTGGCAGCAGACAGATGGTAGCCGTGCACAGCACGTGCATGTTGGTGATTAACTCCCAGCTCATGTACTCTGTCCAACAGGTGGACTGGCTGCTACTGGCCAGTGGCCAACGACCTTTATAAAACCGAGATCACATTTCACTTTGGACAAAAAGCAGCACTTTCCGAGGAGGAGGCGGGGCATCATTATGTGAGGTGTTTTTTGATCATTATGGGGTTATGAGAAATGTCAAAAGTGTGCCTCTTTTATTTTTAGGTGTGATTATAAGTTCTTTGACTATCTCACATGTCATGTTTGCATTTTAACAAGACTGTTTATTGCTAAAGCTTGTGTGAGAATGTAAACTTATCATCTCAGAAGGCCGAGGCCGACCTTCGTTTAGATTAGGTTCAGCAGCTGTGTTTGAGACAGTGGGTGATGACAGGGAAACTGTTGCTAGGTAACCCTCCTTATGATATCTGAAATCCTGCATATGAGCTTGGTGAAGTGCAACTTCCTTCCGTGAAAAGGAAGTAGTCATATCACTTTCTCTGTCACGGTAATAAAGACTTCAACTGAAGCAAGTCGTCTGTCTCCTTTTGACCCAGAAGTAATCGGGACAGTCATTATTTCTCTGACAGTCAGGAAGCAAAAGTTTGGGTAAAAGTAATTATAAATTGTCCGGTGTAACATGTTGCAAGGAATTAATGTTTGAGTCGTAATATAATATTAGGATAGTCATGTGATTTATTCATATACAGTGCCTCCAGAAAGTATTCAGTGCTTCACTTTTTCCATGTTTTTATGTTACGGCCTTATTCCAAAAGGGATGAAGTTCTACACCCAACACCCCATAATGACAATGTGAAAATGGTTTGGTTACTATTAATTACTATGGTTACTATTAAATACTATCATGAAACCACATATATAATCTGACTCTCATTATAAGGTTCTTCTTTTTCAAGCCATTTCTGGAAAAATCTTTTTAATGAAGAAACTACAGTGAGGAAAATAAGTATTTGAACACCCTGCAATTTTGCAAGTTCTCCCACTTAGAAATCATGGAGGGGTCTGAAATTTTCATCTTAGGTGCATGTCCACTGTGAGAGACATAATCTTAAAAAAAAGAAAGAAAAAAAAAATCCGGAAATCACATGTATGTTACTGCTGCAAATAAGAATTTGAACACCTGTGAAAATCAATGTTAATATTTGGTACAGTAGCCTTTGTTTGCAATTACAGAGGTCAAACATCTCCTGTAGTTTCTCACCAGGTTTTCACACACTGCAGCAGGGATTTTGGTCCACTCCTCCATACAGATCTTCTCTAGATCTTTCAGGTTTGGAGTTTCAGCTCCCCCCAAAGATTTTCTATTTAGTTCAGGTCTGGAGACTGGCCAGGCCACTCCAGGACCTTGAAATGCTTCTTACAGACCCCCTCCTTAGTTGCCCTGGCTGTGTTTGGGGTCATTGTCATGCTGAAGACCCAGCCATGACCCATCTTCAATGCTCTTACTGAGGGAAGGAGGTTGTTTGCCAAAATCTCACAATACATGACCCCATCCATCCTCCCTTCAATATGGTGCAGTCGTCCTGTCCACTTTGCAGAAGAGCACCCCCAGAGTATGATGTTTCCACCCCCATGCTTCACGGTTGGGATGGTTTTCTTGGGGTTGTTCTCATCCTCTAAACATGGTAAGTGGAGTTGATTCCAAAAAGCTCTATTCTGGTCTCATCTGACCACATGACCTTCTCCCATGCCTCCTCTGGATCATCCAGATGGTCACTGGTGAACTTCAAACGGGCCTGGACATGTGCTGGCTTGAGCAGGGGGACCTTGCTGCCCTGCAGGATTTTAAACCATGACAGTATCATGTGTTACTAATATAATCTTTGTGACTGTGGTCCCAGCTCTCTTCAGGTCATTGACCAGCTCCTCCTGTGTAGTTCTGAGCTTTCTCAGAATCATCCTTACCCCACAAAGTGAGATCTTGCATGGAATCCCAGACCGAGGGAGACTGACAGTCACCTTGTTTCTTCCACTTTGTAATAAATAATCATAACAGTTGTTGTCTTCTACCAAGCTGCTTGTCTGTTGTCCTGTAGTCCATCCCAGCCTTGTGCAGGTCTACAGTTTTGTCCCTGGTGTCCTTAGACAGCTCTTTGGTCTTGGCTATGGTGGACAGGTTGGAGTGTGATTGATTGAGTGTGTGAACAGGTGTCTTTTATACAGGTAACAAGTTCAAACAGGTGCAATTAATACAGGTAAAGAGTGCAGAATAAGAGGGCTTCTTAAAGAAAAATTAACAGGTCTGTGAGAGACAGAATTCTTGCTGGTTGGTAGGTGTTCAAATACTTATTTGCATCAGTAACATACAAATAAATTATTAAAAAATCATACATTGTGATTTCCGGATTTTTTTTATTTTTTTTTTTTTTAGATTATGTCTCTCACAGTGGACATGCACCTAAGATGAAAATTTCAGACCCCTCCATGAATCCTAAGTGGGAGAACTTGCAAAATCGCAGGGTGTTCAAATACTTATTTTCCTCACTGTACTTCAACAGAAAATAATTCTTATCAATACACATTTCACGGGCAGCCTTTCATTTCTTGGCAAGCATGGAAGCAATCACCTGTCAATCACTGTTAGAAATGAGAGCTTTTAAGACCAGCATACATTTTTTTTGCACTGTTTTGAGTTTTTAAGATGGTGGTTTTAACCCTCTGGGGTCCGAGGGCATTTCACTCACCTGGCATAAATGTTTAATTATTGCTGTTCACAGCCTCCCTGCATCCCACAATCAAGTATTATGTCTTTTTTTCAGGACAACCTGTACTTTCAGAATATAAATGCTATACTGGTGTTTTATAAGTGTAATAAAGGTTTACAATTAGAAATAAGAAAGGAAAAGTAAAGTGGAAAATAATTTTCCACACACATTTATTCAAAGTATTCAAACTATAATAAACAACTGTTTTGACACTTTATAAAGGTAATTTTAGGTCTTGTGTGAAAGAATGTACAACAAAAAGGTTCAAACAATAAATACAAATGCACATTTTGAACAATATATATAAAATGGTCTATGCGTTTTGTCTTCATCTCAAAGCAATTTCTGTCTGCTGTTACACAAAGGTCACATCACAAACTTCTACTTCTATGAAGTTGACTGTGTGTTTGTTCTCTCCTGCTCTGAAAGCAGCTTTCACACTTTGAGGCCTATTTACACTCTGATGAGCAGCCCCTCCCCCTCACTCCATTGATATGGTTAACAGTGCTTTACGCCGGAGCGAGAGAGCTTGCCACAGGCTTATCCAATAACATTCACAGGAAAACTAGTGGAGCAATCCTGATACTCAAACACTTTGTTTGAGCATGTGAGATTGTCATCAGAGGCCCTCTGTCTGCTCACTTTCACTGATCGCTATGCGTAATGGCACAGGGCACATTGGAGCCAGCAGCTAGGCGCCTATTCAGACGGACCAACTAGTAACACATCACTCCTAAAAACAATCTTTAGTTTATCACGTGAGGTAAATCTGCCCTACGATTGGATTTTGGAAAACCATGCGACAGTGAACCAATTCTGTTACTTAGTAACGCGTTACTGTAATTTGACGACTTTTTTTAGTAACAAGTAATCTAACGCATTAATCTTTCCAAATCAGTAATCAGATTAAAGTTACTTCTCCAAGTCACTGTGCGTTACTGTTATTTTTGCATTGTGGGTCGATAACAGCATTAAACTTGGTCCGTGGGCAGGAGGTCGGGGTTCGACTGAACGGCCCACTTTAAGCGAGCTGTGAGCTTTTCATCCACGGTTTTCTGCAGCAGCTACGACTCGTCCTCACCTCTTAAAGCGCGGTGACAACAGCACACCTGCACTGAGCTTAATTGATTAAGATTAGGCTAATTGATTAAGATTAGGCTTAAAACTTTCCTTTTTGCTAAAGCTTATAGTTAGGGCTGGATCAGGTGACCCTGAACCATCCCTAAGTTATGCTGCTATAGACGTAGACTGCTGGGGGGTTCCCATGATGCACTGTTTCTTTCTCTTTTTGCTCTGTATGCACCACTCTGCATTTAATCATTAGTGATTGATCTCTGCTCCCCTCCACAGCATGTCTTTTTCCTGGTTCTCTCCCTCAGCCCCAACCAGTCCCAGCAGAAGACTGCCCCTCCCTGAGCCTGGTTCTGCTGGAGGTTTCTTCCTGTTAAAAGGGAGTTTTTCCTTCCCACTGTAGCCAAGTGCTTGCTCACAGGGGGTAGTTTTGACCGTTGGGGTTTTACATAATTATTGTATGGCCTTGCCTTATAATATAAAGCGCCTTGGGGCAACTGTTTGTTGTGATTTGGCGCTATATAAAAAAATTGATTAAAAATTGATTAAGCTTTACAAAGACATTTTTATGCTTTATTTTTCTCCTTTATTTAGAATTCTGAGCTGAGCCGCTCCGTATCTGCTCGTTAAAAACAGCTGATCCTCCACGACGCGTCAACAACTAACACTATTTTCCACTTAAATGCACCTAAACTCTTTTTGAGGACCACATGATGTGAAAACACAATAAAACTTTCTTAACTTAGTTAACTTTTCAGCAAAAAAAAGGTAAGTTTCTATCTCAAATCATTAAAAAAGTTATTTAGAATTTAGTAAAACTTGGTCTCAGCAGTTGTATATGACAGCGTCCGCCCCAGAAGGTTAATGTAGGCTCATTTTTCATGAAATAAAAATGTATTTGTTTTTTGTAAAAGCAAAAACTCACCTAATATGATTTAAACATTAAAAAACATAGGGTGCCGTTTTTCACATTTTAATGTCCTGAAATCCAAGATAGCTACAAAAACAACATAAATGTGACATTACAATTGATATAAACCTGGTTCCAATGTTTATTTTCAGCATCTATTCCGTGTGAAACTGTCATTTTGAATTAAACATGGTGGTCCAAAATGTTTGAATGATATTACTGGACGCAGTTTTTACGTATTAGGTTAAGGTTCAAAAATTTGGTGTGTAAATATATAAATATATACAAAGATATATTTATTTGTATTAGCAGGAAATAAGTACCCCAGGCAACTATAGCACTGCCTAGAGTCCAAATATTAACCAACATGGCAGTCAACCTTTTTTATTTACTATTAATTGCATAATGTAATTACATAATTTGATGATTCCATTGGTTTCCTTTGTCAGAAAACCTATATTTAGATACCTTGTAATTATATCTTGTGTATTAGCAATGATATTGCTAAATGGAGGCCATTTTGGATGTCATCTTGGATTTTGGACCATTAAGATGGTGAAGCAAAAATGGCACCTTCATTTTTTTAAGCTTATATCTTCTTTCAAAATCAAAAATGATCCTATAATTTGGGCTCACCATCTTCTAACAGTACACTCTGCTCCATTGTTGTTTCATGGGTGCTTGATAGCTGTTTGTTGACTCCACTACATTCAACAGCATGAGCTTGAAATTTGCATCACAACTTCAGTCCATACAGTGTACCTTTTTGTCAGGAAAACATTGGCATGGAACTGCAAAGAGCCTCATCACACCATTTTAAAACAAAAAAGCACTACACGTTGGTTTTGTTTCAGTGATAACATTGAATAGCTAACCATCTTACCATGTGAATGGTGATTTAAAATAACAAACTAATGAGCATGTACATGTAGGAGTCCACCCATTCTTGATTAAAAGCTATTTTTGTGATCTACTTCTCTTTTTTTAGAGTATGCCATGTGAAATAAATTTTCACTGATTCACTTTCTCCTCTTGTCTCTCCCTGATGTGTGTTTATTAGTGTGGCTGAGTCCTGATTCACTCGGACCATTAACTTACATTCGTTTACTAACCCGTGAGTCATGAGTCAGTGGTCTTCATTAACCGGCTCCTCGTGGTTGTTCACCTGCTGCTAACATCAAGCGACATACACAAATTGTTTTATTCACTGCTGTGCTCATAACTGGAACAATTTCATGTCAGCTTAACTCAGTCCATCAATCAGATCTTCCTCATTAAGTGTGAATCAGAGTGGCGTCTGATTGGCTGATGACGTGGATTCGGAACTTCTGTAAATTCTGAGAATTGGAGCATCTCTGGATCTGCCACCACAAACTAACCGGTTTATTTTCACATGCATTTTGAAGCTGGGGGTCACTGTGCAGATAAAAAACAGATGAATGAATGAACTGTAAGGTGTTATAGCTTCACTCAATCACAAAGAACTAATTTGTATTTATCTATTAAATATGTAAGACACTTTTTTTATTATGCTGAGTACTTTGTAAATTTTTCAACTTAAAGTGCCAAATCAGTTATTCAATCAGTCACTCAAGCATCCATATTAATAATAATAATTCCATCCATCCATCCATTTTCTTCCGCTTTATCCGGAGTCAGGTCGCGGGGGCAGCAGCTCAAGCAAAGCTGCCCAGACCTCCCGATCCACACACACCTCCTCCAGCTCCTCCGGGGCAACCCCAAGGCATTCCCAAGCCAGCCGAGAGATGTAGTCCCTCCAGCGTGTCCTGGGACTTCCCCGGGGCCTCCTCCCAATGGGACGTGCCTGGAACACCTCTCCAGCGAGGCGTCCAGGGGGCATCTGGAAAAGATGCCCGAGCCACCTCAACTGACTCCTTTCGACGTGGAGGAGCAGTGGCTCGACTCCGAGTTCCTCTCGAGTGACCGAGCTCCTCACCCTATCTCTAAGGGAGCACCCAGCCACCCTGCAGAGGAAACTCATCTCGGCCGCTTGTACTCGCGATCTCGTTCTTTCGGTCATGAGCCAAATCTCATGACCATAGGTGAGGATCGGAACGTAGATCGATCGGTAAATCGAGAGCTTTGCCCCCCTACTCAGCTCTCTCTTCACCACGATGGTCTGATACAGCGACCGCATCACTGCAGATGCTGCACCGATCCGTCTATCGATCTCACGCTCCATCCGTCCCTCACTCGTGAACAAGATACCGAGATACTTAAACTCCTCCACTTGAGGCAAGGACACTCCACCGACCTGAAGAGGGCAAAGCACCTTTTTCCGGTCGAGAACCATGGCCTCGGATTTGGAGGTGCTGATTTTCATCCCGGACGCTTCACACTCGGCTGCAAACCGCCCCAGTGCACGCTGAAGGTCCTGATTTGATGAAGCCAACAGAATCACATCGTCCGCAAACAGCAGAGACGAGATTCTGTGGTTCCCAAACCAGACCCCCTCTACACCCTGGCTGTGCCTAGAAATTCTGTCCATAAAAATAATGAACAGAACCGGTGACAAAGGGCAGCCCTGGCGGAGGCCAACGTGCACTGGAAACAGGTTTGACTTACTACCGGCAATGCAAACCAAGCTCCTGCTGCGGTCGTACAGGGACCGGATAGCCCTTAGCAAAGGACCCCGTACTCCCGGAGCACTCCCCACAGGGTGCGCCGAGGGACACGGTCGAATGCCTTCTCCAGATCCACAAAACACATGTGGACTGGTTGGGCGAACTCCCATGAACCCTCGAGCACCCGATGGAGCGTGTAGAGCTGGTCCAGTGTGCCGCGACCAGGACGAAAACCACACTGCTCCTCCTGAATCCGAGGTTCAACCATCGGTTGAATTCTCCTCTCCAGTACTCTGGAATAGACCTTACCAGGGAGGCTGAGGCTATTATTATTACCTCCCCGGTAATAATAATGATAATGATAATAATAATGATGATAATAATAATAATGATACATGTCTGTTCCTTCCTGTTTTCTTTTCTTTTGGCCAGTTTTTGTCAGTTAAAAGATGAAAATTAAAAGAAAATCTGCTTAATTATAGAAAGACATATTGTTTTTTTTCAGTATTTACTGCTGGAATTTTAAACAGTCTAAACTGAGCAGATCTCCTTGAGGTACTGCTGAGTCTATTTTTATTTTTTTGTTTGCAGATGTCACTTTTAAAGTATGTGGGTGGATGACACAAGAATAGGCTTGATTTCTCCAGCCAGTAACACAGACTGCTTTAATTGCAAAAGCCCAAAACTCTAAATTTATGTGATGAGGAAAAGTCTGCAGAGAACACCTTACTGCACATGGATTCTATGGCTGTAAGGTTTCACGCACCCTGCTGCTGATTGCAAAGTTTCAGATTTTTGTTTCAAGTGGAGGATAATTGTAGCCTTGCGCTCTCGCAGATGAGTGTCGGTGGAAGAATGAGAAAATTGGTGGTATTTTGTTCCTGATGTCAGCTTTTCTCCCCAAAAGTATTTAAAATGCACAAGCAATTACTGATGCTTCATTAAGAAACCAATGATCAACACTTCTATTAAAGGAGGACAAGCAGAGACTCAAAGAAGCTGCAAGATGACACCTCATCTATTGTGCATGAAAATTATTCACTTTCTCCGTGACTCACGCTGCAGAGATTAATTGTAGTTACTCTCAAGAGTCTGCATGAATCTCTCTCATAGATAAAATATATATTATATTTACAGATGTGCTCAAAGGATTACATACCCGGGCAGATTTTTTTAGTTTTTTTTTTTTTTTTGGCTATTTCACGGAGAATATGAATGACATAACTTTTTTCCCCCTCGTGTTTAGTGGTTGTGTGAAGCCATTTATTGTCTAACAACTGTTTCCTCTTTTTAAATCACAGTGACAACAGAAACGACCCAAGTGATCAAACGTTCACATCCCACTGTTCTTCATACCGTGTGTTGCCCCCTTTAAGACCACTGACAGCTTGGAGTCTTTTGTGGTCGAGGCTCTCTGATGGTGAAGCTGCCACTGAATGTGTCCTGAACTTTATTTACATCAATTATGAAGAAATACAAACCGTATGACATTCTGTGGTAAATCTGTGTGGAGTCGACATTTCACAAAAACTGAAGAAGAGTGAGGAAAGCCACCAAGACACCCAGACAACCCAGAAGTTACAGGCTCATGTGGCTGTGATTGGAGAAGTTGTGCACAGTGTAAATTCTGCATTTTGTGTCAGCACTCTGAGCTTCATAGTGGAGCAGAGAAGGATTTTCTGTCACCAGAACAGATCAGATCTAGGTTTACATCTCAGATGTACCTTCTGGCAATTTGTAGCTGAACTTTCAGGTCTTCGGTTTAAGAAAATCCTCCTCTGCACCACTTCATTATGGAGCTGGAGAACTGGTTTGTTTGTGTGGACCTGGTGCTGCCAGTTCACACGTGAGAGAATGTCATTTGACTTTTGGCTGCTCCCATTTGTTCAGTGTTGGCACAGCGGATCCAGCACAGATTTGGATTTGGCACAGGAATCACCTGGTGGAGTCAGTGGCTGCAAAGAAAACCTGAACCCTCCCGGCCCTTTCTAGGAAAAGTTGCCCACCCCTGCCCCAGAGCAAGGAAAAACTCCCTCTGATGATATTGATGAAACCTCAAGCAGACCAGACTCAAAGGGGTGACCCTCTGCTTAGGCCGTTCTAACAGTTACAAGGTTTTTACAAAGTCTGACAAAGCTGAAGAAACAGAAAATAAAAAATCAAACATAATATATAAAGACGAGAAATCCACACAGGCGTCAGCACCACCAGCAGGGGTCGTCCACGCCATCAGTGGTCCTGTCCCTGTGACAGGGTCACTGCAAATGCAAAGTTTTTTGTTTGTTTTATTTAGAAGTGTAGCAGCAGGTGTTGGTTTTCAGAGACGGCAGGTGATCTGGACCCTCAGGACATTTAATCAGATGAAGGTTTCCACTGCAGCTTCAACCACTTGGAGTTTTTGGGGACACTTTGCTCACATTTTGAAGAGCAGAGATGACCTCTTCTTCTGTCTGGAGTTCAGGTTTTGGTGTTCAGCTCCATGCATGTGGATTTACAAGGTTCTCTGCACAGCAAATGTTGAAATGTTCCTGATGTGGGACAAGTGAAGAAATAGATTTCTTAAAATATATTATATGAATAATATAAATGTTATGTAAAACAATGTAATGCCACCTAACATTTAATTAACCAAATCAAAAAAATACCACAAAACCTATTGCAGACTCCAAAATTGTAGTCTCTCTCTCTCTCTCTGTCTCTCTCTCTGTCTCTCTGTCTCTCTCTCTCTGTCTCTCTCTCTCTGTCTCTCTCTCTGTCTCTCTCTCTCTGTCTCTCTCTCTCTGTCTCTCTCTCTCTGTCTCTCTCTGTCTCTCTGTCTCTCTCTCTCTGTCTCTCTCTCTCTC
>NW_022986341.1:0-40922 GCF_902500255.1 Thalassophryne amazonica | reverse complement strand
TAAGTCAGACAAAAGGTCTGAAAATTCACAGAGAAACTCACAGTAACGACCAGGTGGACGATAGATAATAACAAATAAAACTGGTTTTCGGGACTTCCAATTTGGATGGACAAGACTAAGAGTCAAGCTTTCAAATGAATTCAAGCTCTGTCTGGGTTTTTGATTAATTAATAAGCTGGAATGGAAGATTGCTGCTAATCCTCCTCCTCGGCCCGTGCTACGAGCATTCTGACAGTTAGTGTGACTCGGGGGTGTTGACTCATTTAAACTAACATATTCATCCTGCTGTAACCAGGTTTCTGTAAGGCAGAATAAATCAATATGTTGATCAATTATTATATCATTTACTAACAGGGACTTAGAAGAGAGAGACCTAATGTTTAATAGACCACATTTAACTGTTTTAGTCTGTGGTGCAGTTGAAGGTGCTATATTATTTTTTCTTTTTGAATTTTTATGCTTAAATAGATTTTTGCTGGTTATTGGTGGTCTGGGAGCAGGCACCGTCTCTACGGGGATGGGGTAATGAGGGGATGGCAGGGGGAGAGAAGCTGCAGAGAGGTGTGTAAGACTACAACTCTGCTTCCTGGTCCCAACCCTGGATAGTCACGGTCAGCATGTTAACTTTGCTTCTAAAGTTGGGCATTTTAACATATGCTTCTATGGGAACCTGCTTGCTTTTGGATCCAACCTGATGTGGCCACTCCATGAGCTGCAACATCCTCCTCTTCTGTGTGTCTTCATTTTGGGTGGACAGAGGTTGGGGCTTGTCTGAGATTCAGGAGGGAGACATCGGGTGAAATCAGTGTTCTGCTGAAGTCATCCAATCATTTGGACTAACCAGTGTCGTCAGTAGTTGTGCCGAGCACGAGGGGCCGTGCACCGTGTTTTTTTTTTTTTGCTAAGCAGACTGGCCATGAGCCTGTTGCTTTTAAGACTTGTGGGTGTCTTTTTCTTCAAGTCAACAGTCTAAAGCAAAGACAGGTTTATGAGGGTGGCTGTTGCTCCCCTTCTTCTGTTTCTCTCTGATGTTGGAGCAAATTCAATGGAATGACTTTAGAGGAGAGCCTCCTCTGAGGAATGTGCCGCGCCACAGGGGACCGGGTGTATTTGTAGACGCGATCTGTCTACTTGAAGAATGTGTCTCTGGAGTGTCTTAACTCTCATTTCTTCTCTTAGTGGAAAATGAAAGAAGACACACTGTTCTGTCTGCCCATTATCCTCAGGGCTTTGTGTCTTCTGTCTTCTTAGATGAGACTTAGTGCACGAACGTGTGTGTGTGTGTGTGTGTGTCAGTGACACCACCTCCACTCTGTATAAAACAAACTCATTCAGAACAAAAGCAGAAAAGGTTGTGTGAGAATAACTGACGTCCCTCAACCCAACCAGTTCTCATGGAAAATAGTGAAAAATAATAAAAAGGAGACACCAGTCAAAATGATGGAGCTTCCTCTTGGCACAGAAGACTTTTGATCCCTGATAAAACAGTAAATGTATTCAAAGAATACAATCAATCTGCTTTCATTTAAACAAAACACTGAGAGAAATTGAAATAATAATAATAAAAAAAATCTTTGTAATTAGCAGGGTTAGCGTCTGTCAGTGAGTCAGAGGGTCAGTTTCCATTAGATTTGCAGTGTTACAGTGTCACAGTACATTTATTTGTACTGAACTGTGCACATGTGATTGTTCAGTGCACAGAACACACGGTAAGACTCTGTACAGTGTGTATTTGTTTGCATAAGTCATCGACATTTCAGCCAGTTGAGCTGCTCATCCACAGACTGTGTCCCTCTAGTCTTCTGCTCTGTGTAGCAGGCGTGGTCAACCCTCTCACTGTAGGAGGCGTGGTCAACCCTCTCACTGTAGGAGGCGTGGTCAACCCTCTCACTGTAGGAGGCGTGGTCAACCCTCTCACTGTAGGAGGCGTGGTCAACCCTCTCGCTGTAGGAGGCGTGGTCAACCCTCTCACTGTAGGAGGTGTGGTCAGGCCCCTCAGTGTAGGAGGCGTGGTCAGGCCCCTCAGTGTAGGAGGTGTGGTCAGGCCTCTCAGTGTAGGAGGTGTGGTCAGGCCCCTCAGTGTAGGAGGTGTGGTCAGGCCCCTCAGTGTAGGAGGCGTGGTCAGGCCCCTCAGTGTAGGAGGCGTGGTCAGGCCTCTCAGTGTAGGAGGTGTGGTCAGGCCTCTCAGTGTAGGAGGTGTGGTCAGGCCCCTCAGTGTAGGAGGTGTGGTCAGGCCCCTCAGTGTAGGAGGTGTGGTCAGGCCTCTCAGTGTAGGAGGTGTGGTCAGGCCTCTCAGTGTAGGAGGTGTGGTCAGGCCTCTCAGTGTAGGAGGTGTGGTCAGGCCCCTCAGTGTAGGAGGTGTGGTCAGGCCCCTCAGTGTAGGAGGCGTGGTCAGGCCCCTCAGTGTAGGAGGCATGGCCAGGCCCCTCAGTGTAGGAGGCGTGGTCAGTAAGTACTCGTAATATAATGTTTATTTATGTAGCACCTTTCACAGACAAGGGACGTCACAAAGTTCTTCACAAAAGGCACACACATAAAAATTCTGTGAAAAATACAATGTACATCACAAAATAGCACTAAGACACAGTGGTCATAAAACAGCCCTCTCACTACTAAGCTTTGAATGCCTGGAGAAACAGATAGGTTTTAAGTTTGCTCTTAAAAACATCAACAGAGTCCAGTGAACGAAGAGACAAAGGGAGATCATTCCAGAGCCTCGGCGCAGCGGCCTGGAAAGAGCGATCTCCTTGGGTTTTCAGGGGCCCTCAGAAGGTTCTGATCCACTGACATCAGGCTCCGAGAGGGAGTGTAGGGACATAACAGGTCTCTAATGTAGGGGGGAGCCTGACCATGCAAAGCTCTAAAAGTCAACACTAGGATTTTAAAATGGAAAAGAAGTGACACTGGGAGCCAATGAAGGGACTTTAAAATAGGAGAAATATGAGTCTTTCTGTTTGAGCGAGACAGTAGTCTTGCTGCAGAATTTTAGACCTGCTGCAGACGGGACAGCTCCTTTTTGTTTAGACAGGAAAACAAATTGTTGCAGTAGTCCAAACGAGAAGATGAATAATCAACTCAAGATAATCAGGCATGGTCAGCCCCCTCTGTCCAGAAGGTGTGGTCAGCCCCCTCTGTCCAGAAGGCGTGGTCAGCCCCCTCTGTCCAGTAGGCGTGGTCAGTCTGCTGTCTGTGTGTGAACAAAAGGAACAAAACAGCGAACCAGCCAGTTGAAGTGAGTGATCACATTGTTCTACCTAGAAACTCTGGAAGCACCAGTGAAATTGGTTCATTTGCCCTTTTCTTCTGAAATATGAACTTAAAACACAGACGTCCTCGGGGCCTTCTACAGCTGTGCAGTGGAGAGTGTCCTGTCCTGCTGCTTCCCTGTGTGGTATGGTGGCTGCACGGTGGCGGAGAAGAAAGCGCTGCAGCGGGTGGTGAAGTCTGTACAGAGGACCATCAGATGCAGCTTACCACCCATTGGGGACATCTACATCTACAGATGTAGAGACAAAGCCGCCTGCATCCTCCGAGACTCCACCCACCCTGCGCACAGTCTGTTCACACCCCTTCCCTCTGGAAGGAGGCTGTGCAGCATCCGGGCAAAAACATCCAGACTGAAAAAGGAGATTTTGTAATGAAAGACGTGCAGAGGATTTCGTGCATTGGCACGAAGCAGCTCAGGACGCGCAGCAAAAAAAAAAACACCTCCGTCTTGGAAGTCTCACAGGACATGTTGGGGCATGTCCAGCTGTTACACAATTTCTCTGATACTCACTCGACTGAAAGCCATCGAAAGCCGTCTGAATCTTCTGAATGGTTTCCAACACGGAGGTGTTTTTTTTTGTTGCGCGCAATGAGCGGCTCCGTGCCGACGCGCAAAATCCTCCGCACGTCTTTCATTACAAAATCTCCTGTAACAGTGGAATGTGCCGCAAAAGTGCTATGTCCAGCTCTCTTGCCATTTCTGTGGTAGTCACATGATGTCCCGGATCAACACAGCGTTCAGTTTAGAAATGATCTGGTCGTTCCAGCCTGTCGAATGGCCGCTCGGCGCGCCGCGCGCCCTCCGCCACTGTGGGCCATCTTTAAAAAGGTTTTAACAGTCCATAATCCATGTGACGCCGACAGAATCTTCACCAATATCCATCTGAATCTTTCGAATGGTTTCCAGCTGCCTGTCTCTAACAGTTTCTGAAAAAAATTTCATGGAGCAAAGCGGCAGTCGCTCAGCAAGTTGTCAGACAAAAGAAATCCGACGGGAGGGGTGGACCAGTACTCACTCAAAGCCTGCACACAGGCGAATGACGCAACCGACAGGTGTGGAAAAACTCACACATGCGCATGAAGGTTCAAGCTTGTCTGATGTAATCACACGTGATTCAAATCCATATAGTTTTTGAAAAAAATAAAAAGGTCCGTTACTTTTTGGACAGACCTCGTAGAGTTCTGTTTTATTTTTTCAGGTTTTTAATTGATCTTTTCCAACTTAATCTGGATTTTTTTACTTAATCTCTGCTGTGACTGTGGTTTTGTCAGATCTCAGTGGAGTTCAGCAGAATAAAGACAGTTTAGTGTTTACAGTGAACTTCTTACCCCTCGCTCACACTGCCTCCGGTTGCTGGCTGCTGGAGCGCTCCGCATCAAAACAGTGAGTGTAGTCTCTGGACCTGTTGCCAGAGTTGACCGCAGCTCCGTGCAGCAGACAGGGGCGGTGTGAGTAGCCCGCTGCGGCGAGCAAGGCCTTAATGTCATATTACTCATAAAACATGTAACCCTGTAGCGCCACCATCCTGTCATTATGAATAACACATGAAGCTCTGCTGCTTCACACATGAAGCCCTCTGTCAATGGATTTCCTTCAGGATCATCTCGCTTTTGGATGTGTGCTGTTGCCGAGTTATGGCAGGAGATGGGCTTTGACCCCAGTTCACAACTCTGCTGTGCCGTTACGCTGGAGGTAAAACTAGCTGATGCTCCACAGTGGTCAACGTCAAGTGTCCAAACTACAAGTACAGAAGGAGACAAAGAGGGACAGCTGAAGGCGTCACGTCATTCTTTCCTCATGTGCTGCACTGTACAATCGGGTCCATAAGTATGTTGTTTTTCTGCCTCTGTAGACACAAGAGCTGGAATGAAACCATCACGATGTGCTGCTGGTACAGGAAGAACTGAAATGTAACATGAACTGTTTACCTCATAATATCAGAATTTTAAGCTTCTGGTTTGATGTTTCAACATTTCCCATCTGGAAACATGGTCACTGTCCAAATATTTTTGGACCTGGTTGTATGCTAACTTACTGGGTTTTTTTTTTTTGGTTTTTTTTTCACGGGCATTTCTGCAAACGCCTCTTGGCTGTCTGAGCCGTCAGTCAACCTTCCCGCTGTGCTGCTGATGTGACAGAGGAGCCGTCAGAGCGCCTCAGTCAGGCCGCCACGCTGAGCCGGAGTGACGGGGCGACAGCGGGAAACATGCCAAACAAACAGGCGGTAATCTCATCCTTTCACTTACAGCTCTGTCAAACCAAAGCGCTGACAGGGTGCGGAGACGGACAGACGCCCTCAGACGTGGACACACCTCAGCATAACTTACTCTAACACACACACACACACACGCACACGCTGCTTGCTACCTTTTAAAAAACTGCAGACGGAGGGTTTTCCACTGGCTTTAGGCTGTACGGTTCTGTTCGCCAAATGCACGGCTTTGTGAACATCTGAACGACTGAACTGTATCCTCACATTCTGTGTGTGACCCCCTGAGCTGTGCCACGTTATGTTCACAGCTTGGGGTTAGGATTACGTGTGCGGGCCCTGATTGTTTCCTGTGTGTGACTGGCATTAATGTGTCTGGGTAACTAAACAGGATACACGGTACCTCAGTCACACCCGGATAATCTGGGATTTACTTGAGATTGCATCCATTCATTCCCAGTGGGCTGCAGCTTGGCCTGTCTCCAAGAAACCCCACTCGATTTATGCTGTATCTCTGAGGTGGTACACCAGGGGCATAGCCAGAAATAATGACCAAGGTGTGCCTTTAAGATTTTAGGTGGTCTTGACACAAAGCAAAATTTGATCTTGGAGTTATCCACATTATGTTCTGTATGTTACTAATGGGAATATCATACGTATGACAGCATCTTGGAAAACGGCGGGGGGGGGGCAGATCTTAAGAACTGAAGATTGTGGGTTGGTAGAAAATGAATCTCCTGCTTCTCTTTCCTTGACAGACACTTAAGAATCATTATAATTTGGTCTGTTTAAAGGTAACACAGATGCAGGGCAAAAAAGGGGTGTCTAAAAACAAGATAAAACCCTAAATCTGGGGGAAATGATCTTGCTGCATGGACAGATAATTTCACTTGACTAGATGTGTTGAATTAAGATTAAATCTAGAAATGAGCATGTCAGTCACTTAAAATAAGACATTAACTCATAAAATAAGATGAATGATCTAACACTGTACCAAGATTAAAAAGATAACACTTCTAAACAAGAGCAATCAGAGATTTCTGATGTCTGTCAATCCGGATCTGGTTCAGTGGAGTCTTCCATGACCTAATAACTAGCTGTGGTGAAAATTTCATCAAAATCTGTTCAGTAGTTTTGATATAATCCTGCTAACAGACAGACAAATAAACACAGATTTTTTTTCGTCCTTGACGGATGTAAAACAGGAAGTAAATATAGAGATGTTGATCAATCAATTCAATCAATCAATTTTTTATATAGCGCCAAATCACAACAAACAGTTGCCCCAAGGCGCTTTATATTGTAAGGCAAGGCCATACAATAATTATGTAAAACCCCAACGGTCAAAACGACCCCCTGTGAGCAAGCACTTGGCGACAGTGGGAAGGAAAAACTCCCTTTTAACAGGAAGAAACCTCCAGCAGAACCAGGCTCAGGGAGGGGCAGTCTTCTGCTGGGACTGGTTGGGGCTGAGGGAGAGAACCAGGAAAAAGACATGCTGTGGAGGGGAGCAGAGATCAATCACTAATGATTAAATGCAGAGTGGTGCATACAGAGCAAAAAGAGAAAGAAACAGTGCATCATGGGAACCCCCCAGCAGTCTAAGTCTATAGCAGCATAACTAAGGGATGGTTCAGGGTCACCTGATCCAGCCCTAACTATAAGCTTTAGCAAAAAGGAAAGTTTTAAGCCTAATCTTAAAAGTAGAGAGGGTGTCTGTCTCCCTGATCTGAATTGGGAGCTGGTTCCACAAGAGAGGAGCCTGAAAGCTGAAGGCTCTGCCTCCCATTCTACTCTTACAAACCCTAGGAACTACAAGTAAGCCTGCAGTCTGAGAGCGAAGCGCTCTATTGGGGTGATATGGTACTACGAGGTCCCTAAGATAAGATGGGACCTGATTATTCAAAACCTTATAAGTAAGAAGAAGAATTTTAAATTCTATTCTAGAATTAACAGGAAGCCAATGAAGAGAGGCCAATATTGGTGAGATATGCTCTCTCCTTCTAGTCCCCGTCAGTACTCTAGCTGCAGCATTTTGAATTAACTGAAGGCTTTTTAGGGAACTTTTAGGACAACCTGATAATAATGAATTACAATAGTCCAGCCTAGAGGAAATAAATGCATGAATTAGTTTTTCAGCATCACTCTGAGACAAGACCTTTCTGATTTTAGAGATATTGCGTAAATGCAAAAAAGCAGTCCTACATATTTGTTTAATATGCGCTTTGAATGACATATCCTGATCAAAAATGACTCCAAGATTTCTCACAGTATTACTAGAGGTCAGGGTAATGCCATCCAGAGTAAGGATCTGGTTAGACACCATGTTTCTAAGATTTGTGGGGCCAAGTACAATAACTTCAGTTTTATCTGAGTTTAAAAGCAGGAAATTAGAGGTCATCCATGTCTTTATGTCTGTAAGACAATCCTGCAGTTTAGCTAATTGGTGTGTGTCCTCTGGCTTCATGGATAGATAAAGCTGGGTATCATCTGCGTAACAATGAAAATTTAAGCAATACCGTCTAATAATACTGCCTAAGGGAAGCATGTATAAAGTAAATAAAATTGGTCCTAGCACAGAACCTTGTGGAACTCCATAATTAACTTTAGTCTGTGAAGAAGATTCCCCATTTACATGAACAAATTGTAATCTATTAGACAAATATGATTCAAACCACAGCAGCGCAGTGCCTTTAATACCTATGGCATGCTCTAATCTCTGTAATAAAATTTTATGGTCAACAGTATCAAAAGCAGCACTGAGGTCTAACAGAACAAGCACAGAGATGAGTCCACTGTCCGAGGCCATAAGAAGATCATTTGTAACCTTCACTAATGCTGTTCTGTACTATGATGAATTCTAAAACCTGACTGAAACTCTTCAAATAGACCATTCCTCTGCAGATGATCAGTTAGCTGTTTTACAACTACCCTTTCAAGAATTTTTGAGAGAAAAGGAAGGTTGGAGATTGGCCTATAATTAGCTAAGATA
The DNA here is from genome assembly GCF_902500255.1 of Thalassophryne amazonica. Taxonomy (NCBI): domain Eukaryota; kingdom Metazoa; phylum Chordata; class Actinopteri; order Batrachoidiformes; family Batrachoididae; genus Thalassophryne; species Thalassophryne amazonica. The sequence continues at coordinate 32,453 of NW_022986341.1, read as the reverse complement.
GCTGGGTCAAGTGATGGCTTTTTAAGTAATGGTTTAATTACTGCCACCTTAAAAGCCTGTGGTACATAGCCAACTAACAAAGATAGATTGATCATATTTAAGATCGAAGCATTAAATAATGGTAGGGCTTCCTTGAGCAGCCTGGTAGGAATGGGGTCTAATAAACATGTTGATGGTTTGGATGAAGTAACTAATGAGAATAACTCAGACAGAACAATCGGAGAGAAAGAGTCTAACCAAATACCGGCATCACTGAAAGCAGCCAAAGATAACGATACGTCTTTGGGATGGTTATGAGTAATTTTTTCTCTAATAGTTAAAATTTTGTTAGCAAAGAAAGTCATGAAGTCATTACTAGTTAAAGTTAATGGAATACTCAGCTCAATAGAGCTCTGACTCTTTGTCAGCCTGGCTACAGTGCTGAAAAGAAACCTGGGGTTGTTCTTATTTTCTTCAATTAGTGATGAGTAGAAAGATGTCCTAGCTTTACGGAGGGCTTTTTTATAGAGCAACAGACTCTTTTTCCAGGCTAAGTGAAGATCTTCTAAATTAGTGAGACGCCATTTCCTCTCCAACTTACGGGTTATCTGCTTTAAGCTACGAGTTTGTGAGTTATACCACGGAGTCAGACACTTCTGATTTAAAGCTCTCTTTTTCAGAGGAGCTACAGCATCCAAAGTTGTCTTCAATGAGGATGTAAAACTATTGACGAGATACTCTATCTCCCTTACAGAGTTTAGGTAGCTACTCTGCACTGTGTTGGTATATGGCATTAGAGAACATAAAGAAGGAATCATATCCTTAAACCTAGTTACAGCGCTTTCTGAAAGACTTCTAGTGTAATGAAACTTATTCCCCACTGCTGGGTAGTCCATCAGAGTAAATGTAAATGTTATTAAGAAATGATCAGACAGAAGGGAGTTTTCAGGGAATACTGTTAAGTCTTCTATTTCCATACCATAAGTCAGAACAAGATCTAAGATATGATTAAAGTGGTGGGTGGACTCATTTACTTTTTGAGCAAAGCCAATAGAGTCTAATAATAGATTAAATGCAGTGTTGAGGCTGTCATTCTCAGCATCTGTGTGGATGTTAAAATCGCCCACTATAATTATCTTATCTGAGCTAAGCACTAAGTCAGACAAAAGGTCTGAAAATTCACAGAGAAACTCACAGTAACGACCAGGTGGACGATAGATAATAACAAATAAAACTGGTTTTTGGGACTTCCAATTTGGATGGACAAGACTAAGAGACAAGCTTTCAAATGAATTAAAGCTCTGTCTGGGTTTTGGATTAATTAATAAGCTGGAATGGAAGATTGCTGCTAATCCTCCGCCTCGGCCCGTGCTACGAGCATTCTGACAGTTAGTGTGACTCGGGGGTGTTGACTCATTTAAACTAACATATTCATCCTGCTGTAACCAGGTTTCTGTTAGGCAGAATAAATCAATATGTTGATCAATTATTATATCATTTACCAACAGGGACTTAGAAGAGAGAGACCTAATGTTTAATAGACCACATTTAACTGTTTTAGTCTGTGGTGCAGTTGAAGGTGCTATATTATTTTTTCTTTTTGAATTTTTATGCTTAAATAGATTTTTGCTGGTTATTGGTAGTCTGGGAGCAGGCACCGTCTCTACGGGGATGGGGTAATGAGGGGATGGCAGGGGGAGAGAAGCTGCAGAGAGGTGTGTAAGACTACAACTCTGCTTCCTGGTCCCAACCCTGGATAGTCACGGTTTGGAGGATTTAAGAAAATTGGCCAGATTTCTAGAAATGAGAGCTGCTCCATCCAAAGTGGGATGGATGCCGTCTCTCCTAACAAGACCAGGTTTTCCCCAGAAGCTTTGCCAATTATCTATGAAGCCCACCTCATTTTTGGACACCACTCAGACAGCCAGCAATTCAAGGAGAACATGCGGCTAAACATGTCACTCCCGGTCCGATTGGGGAGGGGCCCAGAGAAAACTACAGAGTCCGACATTGTTTTTGCAAAGTTACACACCGATTTAATGTTAATTTTAGTGACCTCTGATTGGCGTAACCGGGTGTCATTACTGCCGACGTGAATTACAATCTTACCAAATTTACGCTTAGCCTTAGCCAGCAGTTTCAAATTTCCTTCAATGTCGCCTGCTCTGGCCCCCGGAAGACAATTGACTATGGTTGCTGGTGTCGCTAACTTCACATTTCTCAAAACAGAGTCGCCAATAACCAGAGTTTGATCCTCGGCGGGTGTGTCGTCGAGTGGGAAAAAACGGTTAGAGATGTGAACGGGTTGGCGGTGTACACGGGGCTTCTGTTTAGGGCTACGCTTCCTCCTCACAGTCACCCACTTGGCCTGCTTTCCCGGCTGCTCGGGATCTGCCAGGGGGGAACTAACGGCGGCTAAGCTACCTTGGTCCGCACCGACTACAGGGGCCTTGCTAGCTGTAGAATTTTCCACGGTGCGGAGCCGAGTCTCCAATTCGCCCAGCCTGGCCTCCAAAGCTACGAATAAGCTACACTTATTACAAGTACCATTACTGCTAAAGGAGGCCGAGGAATAACTAAACATTTCACACCCAGAGCAGAAAAGTGCGGGAGAGACAGGAGAAGCCGCCATGCTAAATCGGCTAAGAGCTAGTAGCTACGCTAAGCTAGCGGATTCCTAAAAACACGCAAAGTGAATAATGTGTAAATAATTTAGAGGTGATTCAGCAGAAGGAGTGCTTTAGTTAAGGCACGTAAAGATTACACTGGGAAACAAATCGTAATCTAGATAACTAGATCAATCTAACTGCGCAGATTAAACAGCTAACAGATACAGAAAAACACCGCTGTGCTCCGGAACAGGAAGTGATACAATACCGCAGTGAGAGCCAACCACCAGTATAGGCAAGCAAGAGGGTGGGTTAGGGTTAGGGTTAGAAGAAGTGATGCAGAGCTGTACTGAAAAATGCTTCAACACATAAATCAAATGCAGTAATTTTCTCATTTTCCCACATTTTGGCTCAGTGTGAATTTCAAACATGAAACCTGTTAGATTGAAGGATCCTCCATCAGCTGTTCTGCCGGTGTTGCACAGCTGTAGCCTTTTTCCCATTAGCTGTTCTAGTTCAGAGCACAGCTACTCACTGCTACAGCTTATTTTATTAAAATACCACCAGCTGGTGGTGATGAGAGGCTTTGAAGTATTTCACTGCTGTGGATGTACATGTTTACTGGTTTATATTTTACATCGTTTACCTCCCACCCCCCCCCCCCCCCAACCCCCAATCAAAAACGTTCTAGTGGCGCCCCTGGAAGGAATGTCTGGACAGTGTGAATGTGAACCATTTAATTATGACCTAATCTAAACCAGGAGATTCATTAGTTTACAGCTTTAACCCACTCAGAAAGGAGTGCACATTAAAAAAAATAAAAATCTAACATAACACCCTTTATTTTATCAACTTTGACTGATTACATTTGAAGAAGTCGGCCTTCAGAAATGTTCCAACAAAGCGCCACAAAAATGCTCCTTGTCAATCGAATAAGACTGAATATTCATCAACTGTCAACTTCAGATAGTTTGTTAAATTTGATGGTTAGATTATGTTGCTTTTAACTTTACCCTAAAAGTCTGTGATGTCATGAGCACGCACACAGAACTCTGCATAATAATGACCCTTTGAAAATGATGACCCTCAGAGCTGTGCACAGCACTTTGTGCAGCATTTTCACATTAACATGACAGCATTTACAATTTTTATGTTTATACTCTATGAACAATCTTTAGGTTTTGGTGGAACACGCATGGCCACGGTACGGCACGGGAATATCACCCAAGTTGTGCACAAGGGCTCAGCCCCCATCAAATGGTCAATGGTCACGTTTATCCAACGTGCAATGTAAAATATCGCCATTCCATGAAATATCCTGATCAGATAAAATTTTTTTGACAGTTATGAATATAATAATACTGTTTGCCTTTCCTGGCGTTGTGGACTCCATGCAGCAGAAACAACTGAAAGTGCAGATTTGGAAGAAAACAGGTTTACGTGATTATTTACTCTTACCAGTGGCGGGCACAGTTCTGCTAACGGCTAGTTATCAAAGCTAATGTTTTCTCTATCAGATTAGCCTTTTAGATAACATTGAAAACCATCAGCGGACTAATTGTCTTTCTTTAAATTTTGGTCCAATTACTTTTAGACCACTAACATATTTGTGCAGGCGTGGTGAACAAACCTTAACAGTTACAAACATTTAAGAAGTCCGAAATCAAAGATTTGAGTACCTACCTGTTAAATGTTTTATAGTAGATGCGCAGTTCTGTTCTCTGTAAACCGAGGAGAGCTGGTTCCAGAAGAAACCGCTCTATTCTCTGCAGACAAAGGAGAACTGGTCACAGAAAAGAAAAAAAAACTAATTTCTTTTGACCCCATACTGATTTACTAGCAATATCACCCAAGTCATCCAGAGGCGTACAGTTTTTACTTATGGTTAAAATTTTAACCAAACCATTTTCAGACAAGTTATTTAATTTAACGTCACTTCTGAAGTTTTATAAAGTGAAAATATCAGATATATGTTTTAGTTTTAAAGTAGTGCACTAATTTTGAAGGTTTTAGTGTGGAATGCTGTGTCCATGTGCATTATGGGTAATCTCAGTACATTCACAACAGGAGAAATGCATTTGAGACGCTCTGATCAGGCTCCACACGGACAACAGCATTAAACTCTTTGTATATTGTGCCTAAAACTCTATATTCTCTGGGTTTATTGATGTTATTGTTTGTCTTTAGTAAGTAAATGCCAGAAGAAGCTCCGGTTGCTCCTCCATCATTTTCAATTAGAATCATTGCAATTGAATTCTGTTTGCTATTTAGAGTCCTGCTTATGTCAAACAGTCTGTTGTCTTTGTTCTGTGCAGATTAGGGTCTGTACTGCCATCTCCTGGCCAGTAGTATTCATGGCACCCTATGTATTGAGCTATCTCATAATCCTTTGCACGCCAGAGAGTGGTTGCAACTGATGAAAAGAAATAAGAATGTACATTTTGGTTGTATAATGTTCATTTACAATTGTCGTTGTGGATTCTCTCTGTGCTGTTTAACCCCTTAACGCCCATTGTCGCATATATGCTACAATATTTGACTCAAATATGCAACATACCAGATTGACCAGTATGCCTGTTGTCGCATATTTGCAACATACCAGTATTATTATTATAACATTATAACATAAATTATTACCAAAATACAAAAATTACTATTTATTTATTGTGCAAAAGTGAAATTAATAATCTCAACATTATTTACCATCTACTTAAAGGTAAAAACACACACAAAACATTTTTTTATTTTCAGCTATATACATTCAGGCGTTAAGGGGTTAAACTGCAGCAACTCTCTGAAGCACAAAAGATTATGGGTTAGGGTCTGAGCATCTGGGCACCAGTAGATGGCAGTGTTCCATGCATTTTGACCCCAGTTATATCAGATGGTTGTCTAATCATAACTTGACTTCTTGACTTTTTTTTTTTTTTTACAAATAAAAAAATGGCATATTTTACAAAAGCATATTTATATGTAAACACCAACACACACCTCACATTGTGTTGTTTTTTACATAGAATGAATGAGTCAACCAATCAGTGTTAGCAGAGGCTCATTTTACCCATAAGCCCTTTGGCATCCGTCTGTGTTACAAAACTTCAGTATTAGTGCATTATTTAAAATTAAGATATGTGTTATATTTTAACTTTGTACAAATGACAGAATTGATATTAATGGAGTTATTCTATCCAGATAAATTTGATTTTAAATCAAAACCATAAGTCAAAACTGCTTTATTTTCTAAGACCTCTGCCTCACAGCAACACTGCTATATGCTGTTAAGGAATAATGATGTATTTTGTGTGTGTGTGTAGAGGATATATAGTAAACAGAAGTTTCAGGAGTGGGCAAGGTGCACAAAGGCAGAAGTGCTGACTCATTATTTGGGTCTGTGGTCGCCTTTGACATTGCCAGAAGTGATCATGCTGTTAAAACTCAAAATCAGCTTGTTAGTAGTTGCAAGTGCACCGGAGACAATACTGAAAGTTATCAGCTGTAGCTTCTGGGAATTTCTTTGGGTGGTTTATTGGTTTAGCTTCATAAAAGATAACTTTTCAGTTAGCTGATTAGCTGTTATCGAAGCTAACTTTTTTGTTAGCTGTGCCCACCACTGACTGGTGAGGTATCATTTGGACATTTACATGATCATTTATACTCTGTTACCGACTCTACAGGCCAACTTTCATGACTGTTTGCTGTTTTTGTTTTTTTTTTATAAAGTAAAAGTGTCAATATGTATTTTATTCAAAGCAGAAACACACTCAGAATACAAAATGATGCATGTTGTTTTTAATACTGAAATTAATGCAGGTTAAGACAGTAGAGAGACCAGCTTAGAGATGGTGTCACTAACAAAAAAAAAAAAAACAAAAAACCAGGAGGCGGAGCTGAAGATGTGATTTTCTTTGGGAGTGATGAGGATGGACAGGATTAGGATGGAACATATCAGAGGGACAGCTCAGGTGGGACAGTTTGGAGACAAAGTCAGAGAGGTGAGATTGAGCTGGTTTGGACATGTGCAGAGGAGGGACCCAGGGTATATAGGGAGAAGGATGCTGAGGATGGAGCCACCAGGCAGGAGGAGAAGAGGGAGGCCAGTGTTGGTAATAATTGAATGCATGCATCAAGTAGGCTGTCGTTTGTGTTTGAACCAAGAAAAAAACATATTTATGAATAAAGAACTCCTCACATTAGAGAACTGGAACATCTTCTTATATATAAATATCGTCTGTTGTGGCCGAGGTGATTGTGGAGATGCTAATGGATGCAGTTTGCTATTAAAGGTTCCATACGTCCAATTAAGTGCGTGCATCATACAACGTGGTTTAGATGTGCAACCTGCCCTTTCTGCTGCCGTGCCTGTTTTCAGAAATGTTGCAAGGATGAACAGGTGACCAAGCTGCTGGCTTGAATTCAAAGTGACATTTTTATGAGCAGGCGTTGCAGCGACTCTGAGAACTTTGTTTCTTGTTAGACTTTGCCGGCTTTGACAACGACTCATTTTTCTGTTATTTAGGGTGGAAAATAATTGAACCATGCAGTGCCATTATTGAATTTAATGCGGAAAATTAGTCCCTTTTTATTTCTGAAATAGTGATTGTCTCCTGGCTGAGTTGTATGAAACAGTGACATTAGGAGTACCCAATTCTGCTCAGAAATCCACTTTAGTCCTACTGGAGAATCTGACCCGAGGGTTGGAGAAATCTTTATATCTGTGTTGGCAGACTGAGCTCATCTTACCTTTATGTGCCCGTCTCACTCCCATTCATCAGTGACAGGTGCATCTGATAATGTTCACCTGAGGCACACAGCTGAGATGACTTCACCGATGGCCTCTCAGTAGACCTCATAATCTCCAGATGTACCCAGCGGAAGAGCAGCCCCCTGATTGGCTATGAAAGATGCCATTACCATATTGATATGGGGTCCAACTGTAACCTCAGGCCCATATTTTCTGACCTTCAAAGTTGTGACCCCAAAGTAAAATTGGTTTTGGTGAATGTCTGTGTCGTTCAATGCAAGCGCAGATCTTGCCAGTGTTGATTTCACGTACAGTCGAGCACAGGCAATGACCGCCGGTGTGACCGCCAGCTTCATGCAGGCGCTGCCAAACGGTGAGTTCGGGCCGCTCTCCGAGGTGACACTCATGTTCGTTGAGTTGGCGATGAATTATTCTCCCCTCAATTGGGACAGAAAAGACACTGTTCCACTTCAAATGGGCTGCCTGGCTGGTGTCACCGTCACGAAGAAACATCATAAATCACCTCTCAGACCCGGTCCCACGTATGAATCATTTGTGGGAGATTTGCATAGTAAACAGCAACCTGCCACTCTCCTGCCAGCTTTCCAAGCTGGTGGTGAAACATCTTAAAATTCATTGCCCTTCATTTCTCTTTGAACCCTTAACTGTAGAGGTTCAGGTGACATTTCACAGCCAGTGAGGTTACTGAGTCACCAGATGGCTGGACAGAAGTTAAATTCTGATGCTGATGTCCTTGCAATCAGGTAAAGGTCCACATGGTTAGAATCCTGGACCTGTCTCCACGAAGCAGCTCAGTCATCTTAAAAGGCTCCTAAGTGAGCCTAAAATTTCCTGGCAAGGAATCTTAGTCTAAGAGTGAGCCAGAAGGTGTCTGAGAGCAACTCTGAGCAAGGTGGCGACAGAAATGTCTTTGTGACGAGGTGGGGTTGATCCCGTTGCTAGGTATAATGCAGTCCTCTAAGAGCTGTGATTGGTTGTCACGGAAAGGGGAGGAGAAATAAAACAAATGTGCTCCGCCCTCCTAGTCATGATTGGACAGAGAAATCAACCGATCATATAACCTGAACTGCATTAAGACGTGCAATCGCGAGGATAACTTAATGTCATGATGATGAAACTGAATGAATTGAAATGAATTGTTACACAGGTTGAAAATGTTTGCGCGTACCTCATTTACATGCAAATATCTATAAATTAGAAGTGCATGTGTGAGTTTATTTACTACGTTCATTGTGCATAAATGATACAATTGTAAATATGTTAAAAATACACGCATGACACAAGAAAGTGAAAACACTTGTTTCCATTTAAAAATCAAATGACAAAATAGAAGTAATAATAAAAGAAAATAACATTACTAATTCTGATGATGATGATGATAATAATAAAAACAATGATGTTAACAGTGTGTATGTGAGAACAAGACCCTAAACAATTTATAAGTAAATTAAGACAGTGAATTAACATAAAATAATTATGTAAATCAAGCAGGTAGTGTTACTGACTCACTGTCATCCTACATAAGGAGAATATCTCTGCTTCCTCTCTGTCTTCTCTGCTTAAGACACTCTTAGGCTTTTTAAAAGTCTGTTTGGGACCTTAGGAGTTCTCTTAAGGCTTAAGGTGCTTTGCGGACAACTTTCATCTTACCAAGGAAAAATTCTAAGAATTTGAGGAATTCTAATATTGTTCTTGGGATAACGTCAGTAGGAGCTATTTTTAGGATTAGGCTGCTTTGAGGATATTGCCCAGGTCATCTGAAAAAAGGTGGTTTAGTCCTCTTATTCTCTATTAGCTACACTCAACAAAAATATAAACGCAACACTTTTGGTTTTGCTCCCATTTTGTATGAGATGAACTCAAAGATCTAAAACTTTTTACACATACACAATATCACCATTTCCCTCAAATATTGTTCACAAACCAGTCTAAATCTGTGATAGTGAGCACTTCTCCTTTGCTGAGATAATCCATCCCACCTCACAGGTGTGCCATATCAAGATGCTGATTAGACACCATGATTAGTGCACAGGTGTGCCTTAGACTGCCCACAATAAAAGGCCACTCTGAAAGGTGCAGTTTTATCACACAGCACCTCCAAGATCGTCTGAGACCAGCCACTCGGACAGCTGCTGAAACAATCGGTTTGCATAACCAAAGAATTTCTGCACAAACTGTCAGAAACCGTCTCAGGGAAGCTCATCTGCATGCTCGTCGTCCTCATCGGGGTCTCGACCTGACTCCAGTTCGTCATCGTAACCGACTTGAGTGGGCAAATGCTCACATTCGCTGGCATTTGGCACGTTGGAGAGGTGTTGTCTTCACGGATGAATCCTGGTTCACACTGTCCAGGGCAGATGGCACAGTGTGTTTTCTGATGTCAATGTTGTGGATCGAGTGGCCCATGGTGGCGTTGGGGTTATGGTATGGGCAGGCGTCTGTTATGGACGAAGAACACAGGTGCATTTTATTGATGGCATTTTGAATGCACAGAGATACCGTGACGACATCCTGAGGCCCATTGTTGTGCCATACATCCAAGAACATCACCTCATGTTGCAGCAGGATAATGCACGGCCCCATGTTGCAAGGATCTGTACACAATTCTTGGAAGCTGAAAATGTCCCAGGTCTTGCATGGCCGGCATACTCACCGGACATGTCACCCATTGAGCATGTTTGGGATGCTCTGGACCGGCGTATACGACAGCGTGTACCAGTTCCTTCCAATATCCAGCAACTTCGCACAGCCATTGAAGAGGAGTGGACCAACATTCCACAGGCCACAATTGACAACCTGATCAACTCTATGTGAAGGAGATGTGTTGCACTGCATGAGGCAAATGGTGGTTACACCAGATACTGACTGGTATCCCCCCCCAATAAAACAAAACTGCACCTTTCAGAGTGGCCTTTTATTGTGGGCAGTCTAAGGCACACCTGTGCACTAATCATGGTGTCTAATCAGCATCTTGATATGGCACACCTGTGAGGTGGGATGGATTATCTCAGCAACGGAGAAGTGCTCACTATCACAGATTTAGACTGGTTTGTGAACAATATTTGAGGGAAATGGTGATATTGTGTATGTGGAAAAAGTTTTACATCTTTTAGTTCATCTCATACAAAATGGGAGCAAAACCAAAAGTGTTGCGTTTATATTTTTGTTGAGTGTATGATGATCTTAGCTCCTATTAGTCATGTAAACGGTGATGAGTTCCTTCTCCCTGGACATCTTTTCTGGAGATTTTTTTTTTCTTTTTTTGTTACTACTTTGGGAGGTCCTGCAACTTGTATTGTGGTGGGACTTATTTTACCATGAAGGCACACTGAAGCAACAACAGAGATTTTAAAATAATTTATAAGGAACTTTGACTGTTTCGATGGCGAGAAACAAACAAAATGTCTTGTTTGTTCTTTAATATGTGTGAAGCACTGGCCCCTGTTGCAGTGTTTGGTGGGAGGTGGATGTAAATAGTGCATGAGAACATGATGTGATTCTGCTGCTCCTCATTAAGATAAAATCTCTACTGCTCCAGTTTGAGTAGTGAAAATAAAATAATGTGGGTCTGTGGTTAAAAGTTGGGAAAAAAACAGGAGTTTCTGTGTGTGCGTGTCGAGCAGCACATATAAATGGTAAATGGACTGCATTTATGTTGTGCTTTTCCATCTGCATCAGACGCTCAAAGCGCTTTACAATTGTGCCTCACATTCACCCATTCACACAAACACACTCACACACGTTTTCAGGCTGCTGTCATACAAGGTGCTCACTACACACCGGGAACAACTCAGGGATTAAGGACCTTGCCCAAGAGCCCTCAGTAATTTTCTGGTCAGCCTGGGATTTGAACTGAGGATCCACTGGTCCGAAGCTCAACACTTAACCACTAGACCGTCAGTTCCCCGTGTCTGATTTATTTTATTACAGCCATGCAAATGATACGTGTGGATTCACTGACCTTTCAAACTAGATTCCAGTCAGATTGGAAGCCTCAGACAAACACACCTGTTGCTGGATGTGCAGGTAGCTGAGATTCAGAGAAGGCCTACAGACTTGAATTGCAGAGTGAAGTCAAGCCCATGTGGCATTTTTCCGTGAGTATTATCCAGCACACAGGGTCTTGGTGCTGAGGGTCCCAGCCTGGCGGACACACATGTATCACTTTGTTGTTGCACATGTTCAGAGAGGTCAGAGTGACAGCTGGTCGGCCTGGATGGTTCCACTCGGGTCCCGGGGCCGTTCCGTCATGTTTTGGACATGGCATGTGCTCTGAAACCTGACACACTCAAAGTCATGGATATCAAGAGTGTGTGACCGGAGAGATCTATAAAGCTTCTCCTTCATCAGTGTAGGACAAAAGCAACAAGATGGCTTTGTCTTGTCTTCAGAATATTTTTGGAACATTTAGTATGCGTGATTTTTTTTTTTTTTTTTTGGACTTGTTTGTTTGTTGGTCCACTTCCAGATCTGACCGAGTAGACTTTGGTGCGCTCCGTATAGAGTGTGTGATTTGTTTGATTGTGTCTGGAGTAGAGATGTACCAGATCAAAGATTCGGTTTTGGATTCGGCCGAACATTGGCCTTGTTTACGGGGTTTGGTTTCAGCCGAACCCTAGAGCGCCAACCGAACCGAATCCGACCGCGCGTTAGCACAACATGATTACGTCATTAATGTTTAAGGCCGGGTTCACACGGCAGGATAATTAGGCCGATATCGAACCCGATCTTCCCCTTCCGACAATCTTAAGGACGCCCCGACAATCGTGATGACGTGAAAGATAATCTTATCAGATATTCCTCCCGTGTGTGGTGTGTTCAGAGCGCTCTGATCTGCTCAGAAGGGCAGATATCGCTGTGTGTGTTTGTCCTCTGACCAAAACAAGCGTGCAGCCAATCAGAAAGCGAGGTGACGGATGTACGGAGTGGAAAATAAAATCGAAACAGCTGTTCTGACTTACCAGAAAGTCCGGTGGTCACACTGTCTCTACTCCTTTAAAGAACGCCTTTTCTTTTTCTTTTTGTATTGTTTTTTTCCCTCTGTTTTAAATAGTCCACAAAGTATCTCCGTTTGTTTACTCTGAAGTCATGTTTAATCTCAAGAGATTTTGCGAGATTTCCTGTCTGAGCTGTGAATGTCCGTGCATGAAATCTGTTCGTGGCGGTGTTCTTACCGTGTGGCTGAACACCACACACTGTACAACCAAACCTGTTAGAGCTATGATTTCTTATCTTCACGTGTGTGGTCTCTCAGGTTTTGGAAACCTAAAGATAATTTTAAAATCCTGTTGTGTGAACCAGGCTTAAGAGAAGATAACTTTTTTGCTCTCTTTCTTTGTTCTTTGGAATGAACAGAACACTAAGCCTGTACACTGAATGGCTTTAAGCTTAACATTTCAGTGGGGTTCGCTAAGTGTGACTATATTCAAATAAAAAAAATAATGGTAGAAGTTATTGCCTATGTTTTATCTTACTGTTAAGGAAAGGAAATACACTGTGCAACGGTTTTCATTGCATTATAATGAACTAGCAGATGATCGGAGTAGGATTTGGTATTCGGTTTCGGATTCAGCCAAATCTTAAGCAGTGGATTCGGTATTCGGCAGAACCTTAAAAATCAGGATTCGGTACATCTCTAGTCTGGAGCTTCGCCTTGAATAAGGTGTTAGCTTGCAGGTCAGCCTCACGGAAATCTGTCTCCTGGAGCTTTTCCCCGTCACAGCCTCCAGGTGCAAACACAAGTGGATTAAAGACTCAAACACACAGAAAATTCACCTTGTTGTTTTTCTTTAATCTCGACATCTCTGACTTACTTCTTGCTTTCATGAACAGGCTCAAATACTAACACTTTCTTCTATGGTGCTGCATCGACGTGTCCTTTTGCATCGATGTGTTGTTTTGCAGCGCATCACAGCCGCTTGCTAAGTTTTAGCGGTGACGCTAATGTGAGGTGAAGTACGGTGTGACCTGGTTGCAAGGCTCACCCTTGGCAGGGTGACACAGCACTAACCAGTGCCAACAGCGGGTGCCAACCAAGCAAACCAGACTGAGCGAGACCCAAAGCTAATGATGTAGCGTCTGTTGTTTCTTCCTTTTCTTTTTTGATCTCGCGACGCCGCCTGCCTCGTGGCCTTTACTGCAGGCAGGCCATTAGTGGGATGTGATGGTGTGCATAGCTTTCTACAAATGACAAACATAATTTAATTCAACTCTGTGTTGTATATCCATTACAGGAAAGTACACTGTCTGGTGTTCAGTGCCAGGAAGCATCATTACAGAGGGAAACATCTTTGAGGTTTCTTCACACAGTTTCCATGGAGGTCCCAGGGGTCTTTGTGTTGTTTGTCAGCACAGACTGGCTCATGGTCTCACCGTATACTGCGATTTAACAACGCCATGGTTCTAAAACTACTAAAATTCCCTGTCCAGTGGTGTAAGTTCCAGAAACAAACCTGAGGTCATTACCAGGTGGCAACCTCCAGTGCTGAAAAATGAAGCCAACGCTCAAGTGCCAAAACCTGCAGTTCCTTGAATCTGCACTCGAGGCTGGTTCCAAAAGCAAATGAATCCCCCCAAAAGCCCATATTTAAATTTCCAATGTTACAGCAGAAATAAACATGGTTTGGTCTTGACAGCTACTTTCCTCTTTTATAGCAACTCTACAGGAGTGAGTTTTTTAATGTGGCTCAAGAGTGGAAGCAATTTTAAGCCCCAAAGTTATGAGTAATTAGGGGTGTGATGGCTTCGAGTACAGTTCGTCCACCAGGTCGATGTCCCGGCTTGTAGCACTAATTAGTAAATCAATAGCTTACTTATAGTGCAACAGTTAGAGAGACAATATGCTGGCTGTCGTTTTTAAATAACTGCACCAAGACAGCAGTGAGAGAACAACCACCCAGTCTGCAAACTCTGCTTTAATCAAGCACATGAACCAAAGCTCGTCAACATTGACATGAGTGGACATGTTCTGACTTCAGGTCACACTGGCCTGCCTATGCTCCACCCCTTTATCCAATCGTGGCTGGGACGTAGGTGGAGTTGAGCAATGCCAAGATGGGAACATCTAGAGTAGCCCAACTTTAGTGTTTAAGTACACATCCGGTCTGTGGTCATTCCACACAGCTCAGTCAGTGAGCGTCACATCGCTAGAATCGCTCCTATCCACGCTGAGCTGTCAGCTCTTGTTAACATGTACTACCAACTCAAAAGCACAACATTCATTACTTTAATAACTCAGCGCTGGAGCAGCTGTACGGTCTAAAAGTCTTCAGACATCATTAGACAACACGAGCTTCACTTAATTCAGTGACCTCATTTTATCATCTTGTTTGTTTGTGTTCTTCTGGCTGCTGACTCGTTCCAACGATGGCGAGCGGCTACGCGCGGCACGTCAGTTTCAGCTAATAACTGCTTGAAGGCTGCATGTGTCTGTGTTCAGATTAGGAGCCAGAGACCGAGAGAGATTCTGGCTTATTACATTTTTGCAAACATTTCAGCCTTTGTTCTGATCGACACGAGCAGAAGTCTGAAGACAAAAGCAGGCGTGAAACAGACTTTTAAACTAACTGCCATGAATGCCTTGTGTTTCAGAGTGCCAAATCAATATTTTGCTCCACCTTCAGGCTCCGCAGCTTCTATAGGATATCCATAAATTGAGTGGATGATGGCAGCCACTGGCTCCCATTAAAGCCCGTCATGAGGAGGGACAGGTATAGGTCACATTGTCCAAGTGCTGACAGAGATTAATTGAGGCCAGATGACTTTGTACACCAGTCTGGCCCCCGGGGGTGCCTCCGCCCCTGCCCTTACACGACCTTTCAGCGCCCAGCCATCCTGCCGACAGTAACAGGTAAATATTTCATGAACCACAGGGGTTTGAAAGAAACTTCAGCTGACTTTTGGCCATGGCTAATGGCCTGAGATGTGAGACAGGAGACTGGAGTTCAGATTCTTCCACCTTGATGTGATGTTTTGACAGTGTTGGCTTGAATGTTTGGGCAAATGGATGTTGTGCTCGGGAAAATCTCGAAAAGGGAGGCCAAAGTTATGAGAGTGGGACTATAGTAAACTATGCAGGGGAGCGAGGATTTTATGACGGGCCAGATGGTTTTGCAGAAATGAGATGCAACAACAAACTGCAGTGGAGGCTGTAGCTGCCATTTGTTTCTCAAATCTTCAGCTGCCTGGGACTGTGTCTCTGTCTGCTAATGTCATCCTGTCTGATTCCAACAAATGCTTCACTTTAGTGCTTTTTATACTGCTGCCTTTTATTGTTTGTGGATACAAAGCATGTGGGGAACTCTTAACTGGTCCAGTGATTTACAGTCACATTTTTGAATAGCGCCTGTCAACACACAAACACGCTGCCTGAGAACAATGTTCAGTCCAGTTGCATGTTTGAGACTGTGTCTCTAATATGGTAATTCTCAGAATCCTTTTATTGCCAGAGGACATCAAATATGGCCATCGGGTATTGCAAAGACTTTGCGTCTGTCTGTCTGTCTGTCTGTCTGTCCAGTCCTGTTGCTGCCAGAGTCTTAAAATGGACATGGAACATTCTTGGGACACAGACCTTAGACATGTTTAGAGATGGCTAACCTTGATGTATTTTAAGAGGTTAAAAAGTCATATTCTGCTTCATTCTGTTCTGTTTTTTTGAGGGGCAGGGGTGACAGCCAATCAGAGTAGAGCGGCACCGCGATGTCAGTGTCTGGTCTAGCTAGCTGCAAACTCTCTTTTTGTTTGTGTGTAAATATAACCTCTTTGTCATATATTATGTAAAAGCTGGCGAGAAATAATCACTTCTAAAACTGCTGTTTTTGTAACCTGATAACACCTCTGGACTCACACTCTCTCACGAGCACCACTAACTTAGCTTATGACAAGCTAAAAGTGGACACGCTCGTTATGGCCGAACAACTGTCCAGTTTCTGGGGATTCTGTGTCAGTACGCATGCACGGCCGACATGCTTGATGAATTCCTGCACAAAAAGTAGTTCCCAGATAATTGTGATATTTTCCTGTGAGATAATGAGTATATCTCATCCAAATCAATTCTAAAATTTACCAGTAATAAAACTATAAAGACACCTGAAGTTTTAAGAGTGGCCGTAATAAATATTTAAGAAACTTAAAGTTTATGAGCAACTTCACCTGTTATTGTTCAAGCACATTGTAAACATTGACACGATGGCGTTTCATGTGGAAAAGTTCAGAAAGATACGACTGGAATGTTTTGATGACCATTTATAGTTGGAGATGAAAGACTTGGGTGTGAACTTGGTGTTAAAGTCAGAACAAGAAGCTGCACTGAAAGAGATCAATCTGGGACAAAGAGACACATTCTGTGTGTTATTGCTCCAAACGAGAGCGACACTCTGAGCACGATGGAGAAAGTAGTCCGTCAAGCTCAATCTGTGGGCGCGAGTTATCCCACAGTTCCATAATAGCAGAGATGTTGGTCCAATGAGAGCTGCACTCTGAGCAGGGTGCTCTGGAGTGATTTACAAGACATTTCAGGGACACACACACTTTGCACTGGGATACCAATTAAACAACTGCAAATTATAAAGAAGACAATGCTCATATGCATTGCGTTATTTTTTAAATATTTCATTGTTTTTAAATAATGTGACCATATTTTAGCACAGGATGCTAAGTCCCATTTGGGGTGCATCAGAGCAAGTTGACCCTTGAGAGTCCAAGGCTATTTTCTCAATTTTAGTATACTGTTAAAAAAAATCCTCTATAACGGAGGTTAGCAGGGACATGGCGAAAGTTTGGTATCCCACCATTTATCGACAGTTACTGTAGAAATATAAGAAAAGCCACATGTTGTCATCTGCACACCTGTCTCCCTCAGCCATCCGGAGCTGGACTATGCATATATTCACATGCATATGAATTAAAAACTGTAATTTAGATAAAAATGTACACAAGTCAAATATTTTCCCTCAATATTCCTGGGACAAAGTAATCTTAAAGTGCTATTAAAACTGTAAGGAAACCATTTTTATATCAGTAAATGATTAATCTCTCCCTCTTAAAACTCAATTTTAATAAAACAATGCCACCTGCTGGACAGAGTAAGAATGCATGAATCAACAAAATATCCGTGAGTTAAAGAATCAGGTTTGACTGTCAGGAATGGTTGGACATAAATGCAAAACTCAGACAAGCAGCTCTTTGGTTCAAAAAGGTTTAGCACGAGGTCTGTGAGAAAAGTATCGGACCTTTTTATTTTTTTCAAAAACCGTATGGATTTGAATCATGTGTGATTGCATCAGCCAAGCTTGAACCTTCGTGCGCATGCGTGAGTTTTTTCACGCCTGTCGGTTGCATCATTCGCCTGTGAGCAGGCTTTGTGTGAGCACTGGTCCACCCCTCTCGTCGGATTTTTATTGCGAATAAATGTCTGAACAATTTGGAGCTTTGCTGCATCAGTTTTTTTCCAGAAACTGTGAGAGACCTCCAGGTGGACACCGTTCGGAAAATTAATATGGCTTTCAGGGACAATTTTATTGGAATTATACAGATTAAGGAGTGTTACTGCCACTTTAAGGACGGCCCACAACTGCTGAGAGCACGGCGCGCTCCCAGCGCCGATCGACATGCTCAGACCCCGCTGAAACAACCAGATCATTTCCAACGTGAAGGCTTTGTTGATCCGGGACGTCGTCTGACTTTCACATTTCCGATTGTGATTGTGCATGAGCTGGATGTAACCCAGTGTTAAAATCATAAACACTTGGTTAAAAAGAAAAAAATCACAAGAGCATAAATAGTGATAAAATAACAGAGAAATATAAGTTCATAAATATGTTGACATAAACATGCTAAAAAGAGTTAAAAAGTTGTAAGCTTAAGTTAAAATGTTGTTTTGATTGACACACTGAGCAACCAATAGCAGTTAAGTCTGGTGTGATATTAACCAATAAGGTCAACGGTTGAGCCACAGGGCATTGCACAATGCTGCACCTTGCTCAGTCTCTCATCAGACGCTGACCAGAGAACTCCCTGCTCGTGTGTTGTAAGAGCTAACGTGTGGAAATCGGTTTTCTTCTATTGATACAATTGTTGCTTGGTAAGCACAAACCAATGCTATAACTGCCTGAATTATCATACGTTGCATATTTGTGACAAAGCCTTTGTTAAATCTTAAGATACTGAAGTGCCGAGTGCCCACGGAAGCCTCTGGAAACCCCGTAGCCTTGTTAGCACATTGTGCCCTGTATCGGTGAGTCCCATACACAATGATTTGTGCTAACATAGCATGCTAATCTCCGCTAGCTTTTTCACTGTAAAAATTGCCATTTTATTAGGCCAAAATGATTAGCTGTGTGTTGGTTAATTAAATCAGCAATGTAACTAAAAGGTACAATGTAAAGTTTTATGTTTTTGTTGTAAAAGGTTGTATATTTCTGCTCGTTTTGAAGCGACAGTCTATCAGCTAAGCTAAGCTGTTAACATAGTTCTTAAGCACTGGGAACAATAGCTGGAAAACTACAAGTGCAATTCATTGCCACTTTCCTAATCTTTTGGTACATATGATTAGATCAAGAAGCCAACAAGTATTCCACATGCACTTTAAAGGTGTGTTGTGTTATTTTTGATGTGTACTGACTATGCACTCCAAACAATGGAACTAGTATGATTACTGTATTACCACATTCCAACTATTTTATTTGGTATATTGATATGGTAATGATGTAATTGTAAACCTTCGGAATTCAAAATGTTGTACAACATGTTTTATTTTTGAAAAATGAATGTACACAGTAGTTTATGGGTATTGTAGTTGTATAGTACATATTTTAAGCTACTTTATTCTGACCTTATCCATAGGTTTATGGTTTGGTCAAAGTTCGAATTGCAGACGTGCAAGGGAAGAACGGATCAAGATTTCCAGTACTGGATGGCGAGCCCCAGCCCAAAGAGTCAAATGAACTGGTAGCTTGTAGCCCGACTGGTTACAAATACACTGAACACTGAACGAACCTAAAAAAAAAAAAAAAAGAAAAAAAACTTATCAGACTGTTGGGTATTTTCTCCTCCAAGCATTTTTAAAACCTTTAACAAGACAAACAGAGTCAAGAAACACCAGTGAGACAGAAAATCAAATATTACGCGCGGAGTGCGGCCAGGCTGTACACCAAGGCTACACTAAAGTCTGGCCTGCTTTTCCGCTCTTTTTATTAAGAGACGCCCTCATCACATAAACAAGAAACTTGTCCTAAGGGTGGGGGTAATGACGCAAGACAAGTTTCTTCCCATAACATAAACGCATACGTCAATAAGTGCAGCTGTAAGGAAGAACACTTCAGGTCAGCACATCTCGTTCGTCTGTTGCAGGTATCAGCTGTTCTGCATCTGCCTGAAGTGTCCTGTCTTCCACACTCCTTCACACTAAACACCACATCACAAACGTCAAAACAAAATTGAATTCTCAGGATTGCATTAAGACAGGTGCAAAACAGCACATCTCCGTTCTCATGAGAAAGAAGACAAAGCTAAAAAAGGTTGAATAACACGTACGTTCTCAGGGTGAAGTGCAAAACAGCACAACACCGTTCTCATGAGAAAGAAGGCAAATGTACAAACGTTTAACAGTGATAACATGTATACAAAATCTCTAACACAGACTACAACAGACATTGAAAAAAGACTAAAGGACTATACCCGGGTATATTTTATTTTATTTTGGGTATATTTTATTTTATTTTGGGTTTATTTTATTTTGGGTAAAGAGCGCTCTCGTTTATTTTTTTGCCATTGTATTGTTAGTTCACATGAGTTCATTGACAGTCAATTCTATTCTAATAATACTTCACTTTAAATCAAAGTGTTGTTTGTCTTATGTTGATACACCCCTAGGCTCTTACGAATCTATAATCTGTCTGATCCGGCCCATTTCTCCCTTTCCTGCTGGTACATACGGTAGAGGTAAATATATTGCCACTTCCAAATACTATAAAAGGGTCAAGAAAGCACCTTAAGTGTTACATGGACATACCCCAACATGTCCTGGAAGGCTTCATCATGGCGTTGCTTTGCGCCATGCGGCTCCACCGCAATGCGCGGTGGAGCCGCTCCGCTTTCCATGACAAAAACTCCTGTAACAGTAGAATGTGCCGTTGATTTCTAAACTGGACGCTGTCTTGATCCGGTATGTCGTCTGACTAGCACAGGAATTGTGAAAAGACATGGACATCAGCACTCTTTCAGCACATTAAGACAGACGTGCGGAGGAGCCGCATGGCGCAAAGCAACGCCGTGATGAAGCCTTCCAGGACATGTTGGGGCATGTCCAGCTCATGCACAATCACAATCGGATAATCACACGACTGAAAAGCAACCGGAATCCATCTGAAATCCATCTCAAAGCCGTCCTGTGAGACCAACACCGAGGTAGTTTTGTCCCGCGTAATGAACGGCTCCGTGGCGCGTCCCTCCGCTTTTCTTTCCATGAAAATCTCCTGTAACAGTGGAATGTGCCGAAAAAGCGCTGATGTCCACATCTTCTGCCTTTTTGTGAAAGTCAGACGATGTCCCGGATCAACAAAGCCTTCACGTTGGAAATGATCTGGTTGTTTCAGCGGGGTCTGAGCATGTCGATCGGCGCTGGGAGCGCGCCGCACTCTCAGCAGTTGTGGGCTGTCCTTAAAGTGGCAGTAACACTCCTTAATCTGTATAATCCCCATAAAATCGTCCCTGAAAGCCATATTAATTTTCCGAACGGTGTCCACCTGGAGGTCTCTTACAGTTTCTGGAAAACAACTGATGCAGCAAAGCTCCAAATCGTTCAGACATTTATTCGCAATAAAAATCCGACGAGAGGGGTGGACCACTGCTCACACAAAGCGTGCTCACAGGCGAATGACGCAACCGACAGGCGTAAAAAAACTCACGCATGCGCACGAAGGTTCAAGCTTGGCTGATGCAATCACACGTGATTCAAATCCGTATGGTTTTTAAAAAAAATAAAAAGGTCCGATACTTTTCTCACAGACCTCGTATTGTTTCAGGCAGAGGTCGGTACACATAAAGGCAGTCCAAAACAAACAGCAGTACAAAAAAACATCAGGCAGAGGTGGAGTCAGGTACACAGGCAGGTGAACAAAACCGATGAGGCAAACAGGACTAGGAAATACACACGAAACAGAGCTGGAAAGAAGGCACAAGGCGCATTGATCTGGCAAGTGACTAGTAAAACCTGTGAGCCTTAAATACACCCAGGTGATGCGGTACAAATTAGAAACAGGTGTGTGTGGAAAGCACCAGAACAAGGGTTTGTGGCCAGACAGAGTGAGATGCCCACCACCAAGCATCAAGGGGAAGACGAGAGAGAAAGGGACAGAGAAAACCCAAGCAGGAAAAGAACAGCAAGATAACTAACAAACAAAGAAACCGTCCAAACATGATAACTACACAGAGCCAAAACAGTGCAAACAAATAACACAAAACCCAAAGCCTGACACAAAGATCTTATTGAGGAGAGATCCATATTACAGTTGAGAATTTGTAGTTTCGGGAAGTGTTTGAATGACATTGTCACTGATATGTTAATAGAGAAATGATGTAAAGTACACTTGGATGCATCAGTGCGTCATCAACCCTAGAGGACTAAGCAGGCAGAAATACTGGTGCAAAACTAGTGCTGTGTGCCAAGAGTCTGAATCACCATGATCAGTGGGCCTTATTCACCAATATCTTCTTAAGAATCTTCTTAGATTCCTTCTTAAGCTGTCCCTAAGAAGGTTCTTAAGAAAACTCTACGTCAGATTAATCAACATGTTCTTAAACCACAGAATTGTTAGCAGCTGCGTTCTTAAGTTGATGAATCCCATCTCCTTATAAACAGAAAGCATGTGCCTGGTGAGCCGAATTAACATATGATTAGCAGAAGTAACAGCTCATCAGTGCCCATAAAAGGTCATGGAGCTGCATGGCCGTGGCAAAACTCAGATTTCATAAAGAGGAAACAAAATGCCGAAAGCAAAAGGGAAGTCAAGTTCAGCGCAGCAGGCAAAGAGAAAAAAGAACTGCGGCAGTTCATAGGTGGAGGTACTGTTGCAGGATAAGAAATGGTTAGATTTAAAATCCAACATAAAAAAAAGTCTCAAAATCCTGACGGGAGATGCAGTGGACTGGAGGGGGAACAGCAGACACCCCAAAGCTGTCCAAGTTGGACCAGTGCATCGGGGCCATCATCACGGAGACAGCAGTCTCAGGTAGACTATGGGAAAAATCTAAATCATTTCATATTATTTTTCCCCCACCCCACTTTTAGGAGTACCATTGACTGAGTGTCTGGATACAGACCTGGGCCCAGAGGCAACACTTCCATCTCCTCCCTGTGCAGCTGCTACTCTACTTGATTAATGTTAAAGTGTTGGTATGCTGTAAAAACTGAAATTAAAAGTTCAAATGATTGTCAGTTAACTCACCTTAAAGATAAGCTTTGTTTCAATTCAGTTAGTGAAGACAATGGATAGCTTTAAGTTCAAATTTTGAAAACATATAAACTTGAGTCCAATATCCTAAACTTGCCATTACAAGTGGAGTAAATGATAAGAAATGTTCACTTAACTTAATGGGGCTATAATTTCTTACAGCGTACATTTACTTTATTATATATATATAAAACATCTGTAATTTACCAAAATGTAACATACAGTTGTATGTAAAAGTTTGGGCCCCCTGATGATTTCCATGATTTTCCTTTATAAGTCATTGGTTGTCTGAATCAGAAATTTCAGTTAAATATATCATAGCAGATGAACACAGTGATATTTGACAAGTGAAATAAAGTTTATAGGCTTTACAGAAAGTGTGTAATAATTCTTTAAACAAAATTCAGCAGGTGCATAAATTTGGGCACCCCAACAGAAAAAAATACATCAATATTTAGTAGATCCTCCTTTTGCAGAAATAAGAGCCTCTAAATGCTTCCTATAGCTTCCAATGAGAGTCTGGATTCTGGTTGAAGGTATTTTGGACCATTCTTCTTTACAAAACATTTCAGGTTTGTTGGTTTCCGAGCATGGACAGACCACTTAAAATCACACCACAGATTTTCAATAATATTCAGGTCTGGGGACTGAGATGGTCATTCCAGAACATTGTACTTGTTCCTCTGCATGAATGTTTAGGGTCGTCGTCTTGTTGAAAGATCCAGCCCCGGCACAACTTAACCCCTTAAGCCCTAGACCCATTTCACCAAAATCACATATCTATACATTATGATTTATTTCTCAGCTTGTACAAGGTCAAAAATGCAAACGTTTGGATCAGCTAAAAACAAGTCCTAGGGGATGTTGTGGATGCAAAAAAAGTGAAAGTAAATAATACTTGGTAGGAATAAATGAGTCCCCCCCCCCCCCCCCCCCCAAAAAAAGAATTCCGATTGATTTTTATTTGCGTGGTGTTTCAGCTGTGGTTAGCTGATATGTGATTGAAGTGGATACCTTTGTAGAGCAGACTTTGCTTGACATTTTGATGTATAATAAGTGTATGTTGGTGTCAGCATTGGTTAGTTATGAGTGTTCAAATGTTCCAAAACAGGGCAAGTCCCCAAATTTGGGGACTCTAGGGTTTAAGAGGTTTAAAATTTGTTTCATTTTTGTCATGTTTATATTCACAGATCAGTGATGGAATGTCATAGAGACACCATTCACCACTTCCTGAAACTACAAACTGTCAACTTTAAAATGTTGTGTGCCTTACAGCAAATCATAGAGGCTGGTGAAGGTCACATGGGTCTGTCTCCTGCCTCTCAACATGATCACAAATCCCTCTGCTTATTTCTGGTATAAAATTTCAAATAAGAATATGAATAGTGAACATGAGCTACTCTAACAAACAAATAAACAAAAAAAGAAAGCAGTGTAAATAGAATGAATGAATGAATTAAACTTAATGTTGCATGTATGGAGTCTTAATTTAGTGCCATTTTATATAAATCACTCAAAAAATTGAGAATTTATAGTTACTGACAGCATTTTCACTCAACCACAAAATTACATATTTCCAATTTGGACATTATTATACATGTGTCTACAATTTACTTCATATATTATTCTACTTTGTGATGTAGAAACATTGGTAAACCCATTTCTGGGACCAAAACAGTTAATCTGCATGAAGATGAAAGATTTGAAGAGTTTTCTAAAAATTCATTTTTTTCAGGTTTTGAGCCTAAATATTTCTCTGTACAGTGTTCTAGACAAATATGTGTCACATATTACAGACTATACAAACTGATGTTCTTCTGAACATTTTGATATGCAACACGAGCATTATACCTCAAACATTTGGTAAATGCAGAATGAAAGACAACAATGTCCACATGAATAAAGGTGTGTTTTCAGTAAAGACTTGAATTAATTAATTAATTCATTGATTATACCCACTTACTCCAATGAAGTGTCATTGGGGGGCTGGAACATATCCCAGAAGTCATAGGGTGAAAGGTTGGGTACACACTCAAGATGCCAGTCTATTGCAGGACCTAAAGATTTGAAGAATTTAATAAGAACCCATTTCATTTAAGTTTTAGAGCCAAATTATTTCTCCATACAGTGTTATACATAATTGTGTTCATAGTTTCAAAGCTGAGATTGGTCTGAATATTTTGATATTTTGCAACACATGGGCATAGTACTAAAAAACAAAGTACCTTAAAAGAAGAATTAGTAAAAGTATGGAAAAAATCAAGAGAATATTCCTGGACCCCAGAGGGTTAATTAAAGTCCAACCTGTTGGAGGGTGAAACCTGCAGCAAGGTGCTGGGAGCTGTTTTGTTGGTATGAGTGTTGGCTCCCCCGCCCTTAAAACCCCCCTAAAAACTGAAGTTTATTCACAGATGGTTGAATCACAAAAGTTAATATTTTTGATGATGTGTGGGTGGAGTATATGCCTTTACTCAGGAGGCTAATTAATGTTCTGCATTCTTCTACAAAACCAAACATGCCACACAGTCAATGTTCATACAGTGAAGTTATTTAGAAAAATTCCATCGGAACATCTCAAAATCTGAAAAGTATTTAAGACCTTGTTTTTCTCCTGGAGACTTTGTCTTTCGTGTCAATTTCATATCTTAACTTTTTAATTTTTCTTCTGAAATATAATGATTTTTTGTGCAGTCTGTGTGTGTGATTACACATGCCAATGTGCAACAGCACCCACCCTGAAGCCATTAAAAAAAGCAGAAGCCCCCACAGGATACCCCGAAGGACTTGGTCATACACCTTTTCAAAGTCCACAAAACACATGTAGACTGGTTGGTCATACTCCCAAGATCTCTCTAATATCTTTGTGTGGGTAAAGAGCTGGTCCACTATTCCACGGCCAGGATGGAACCTGCACTGCTCCTTCTGAATCTGAGGTCCGACTAACGGTCTGAGTCTCCTCTGTAGTACCCTGGCATAGACTGTGCCAGGGAGGCTGAGAAGTGTAATTCCTCTGCCATTGGAACACACTCTGCAGCCCCCTCTTGAAGAGATGAGGACCACCACCCCGGTTTGTCAGTCCAGAGGAACGGCCCCCGACTTCCATACAACATTGTATAAGTGTGTCAGTCATGACGACCCAACATCATCCAGTCTTCAGCAGCTCAGGACGAATCTCATCCGCCCCCGGCCCAATTTTTTAACTTTAAAATATTAACAATAACGATATAACTCGCACTGACCCTCATCTCCAGTTACCAAACACACTAAAGCTAACAGCTAACTTTGGTTTGGGTCACCGCTGCTAATCAGTGCTAACAGTGCTAACACACAAGTTAAATAATGCTAAACTTTCAGCAGAAATGTTAGTACAGTTAATAAAGGCACATTATCTCAAATACTTTGAATAAAATGCTCAGAAAGAAGAAACTAGTTTCAGTTCACATCAGCTAGCGAACCAGCGCGCGCACACACACACACACACACACACACACACACACACACACACACACACACACACACACACACACACACACACATACTGGATGATTCATTACAGTTTGATTTCAGTTACAATTTTGGCTTCCAGCGACTGTGAAAGTAACTGTGTGTGTGTATATGTGTTGTCACACTTCCACACAGTCCACCTAGTTAAATAAATGCGAGTCTTTTTAAAGCTGCTCTCCAGAAGCGACCCGCTGTCGTTCCCCGCCCGCTGCCCTACCTGGTGAAGTGGCTCTCTCCCTAAATCTCTGCACCAGCGGATCCGTTCCAACTAAATTACCTTTTGTACACAAAGACATGACACGTTGTTGTGTGAAAAACATCTCTGGTTTCATCACTCTTCTTCCGACATCTCAAGTGCTCACGCTTCTCTTTTCCTATTATTTCAGCTCCCATTTCCGGCGTGATGAGCTGCGGGGTGATGAAACCCAGTGTGGGAGTGTGTCATCTAGACGCATTGGTTTGCAGCTGAGGCGGGAGGGATGAAGCTGGGATCATTCGTGCACCGTGGGGGGTATGAAGCTGAAAAGCCTTTGCTCAGTTTTCAGAGGTTTGTAGGGGGTAAATGGAGATAATTAGAGACATTTTGGAGGAGCAGAGGGGGTCTGGATGTGTCATCCTTCTCTCACTTGCCATATGTCTGCAGAAAATCTTAAATGGCAGTCATGCAAATGCAAATAACCCAATGGAGCAAACACCTGCATCCTCATCTAGCTGCTGTTTGTCTTCCTTCACGTGTGACTGATAATATTCATGAAGAAAAAATAGCACACAGTGTGTGACGCCCGTGTTTTACATCTTTGACACGCGGTCAGCAAATTACTTCTTTCTAATTCAGTGACATATTACAGTGGCTTGCAAAAGTATTCAGCCCCCTGGTATTTCACACTTTTTAATTTGTTTATGGCATTTCAAATACAAAAAGTAAATCAGGCTTCTCAATATAAAAATTTATAAAATTATCTTCCTTAGACTCAAACTGGAAGTAAATCTCTACAACTTGATATAAATTAATTAAAAATATAACAGCCAAGATGATGGGTTGCATAAGTAATCAGCCCCTTTGGTATAATACCTGATAATTACCAGTTTTATGGCCTGTTTTCTTCAGACAAGTCAGGGGATGGATACATGAACATTTCCAAGCCACTGAATATGTCTTGAACTTTATTTACATCAGTTATGAAGAAATACAGTGTGGCACTCTGTGGTAAATCTGTGTGGAGTAGACAGTTCTCATAAACTGAAGGAGAAGAGTGAGGAAAGCCACCAAGACACCCAGACAACCCAGAAGAAGTTACAGGCTTCTGTGGCTGTGCATTTTGTATCCCCACTTTTACAACTTCATGAAGAAGAGGTATGGGGGAGGATTTTCTTAAAAAGACCTGAAAGTTCAGCTACAATTTGCCTTAAGTCCCATCTGAGATGCAAGCCTAGATTTGGTGATTTAGTGAAAGAAAATCTGTATATTTTTGCAAGGCACTGGACATTAAGGATTAAACAACTCGAAGCCGTGTATTATACAGTTTGAATGCACGACGTGGAGTAAACACCACGACGCGAAGCTTATATGGTATAAGCTTCGCGTCGTGGTCCCACACAGTGAGCTAACACACACATATTTATTTAACTTAACAGAACTTTATAAAAATGCTTAAGTATTTGGGACTATTTTATGCCAGTCTCAAGATATTTAGTCTCCGATGCGCTTACTGTGTCTGCGGGCTCGCGCTGCAGCGGGCCACTCACACCGCCCCCCTCTCTGCTGTGTGGAGCTGCGACCAACTCTGGTAACAAGTCCAGAAACTACGCTCGCTGTTTTGATGCGGAGCTCGCAAGGATAGAACTGTTCTCTTCTTTCTTCCCGTCTTCAATCTTGTCCAGTTTGTCCGATGTTAAATCTTTATGCCGTTGCTTTTGCTGTTCTTCTCGTTTGCTCTCCTCCTCTTTCCATTCCTCAGATGTTTTATTTTGGCCAAAAATATTAAAATTCACTTGAAAATCCATGTTTTATCATGTTTGTCATTCACCTGTCAAAACACAGCTGATCTGCGCCGACTGATTTGCGTGTTGCTATGGAGACGACCAGAGCGGAGTGATATAGTGATGAAAATAATGCACACCAGTTAGACATGGAATTCTCACAGACCGTGGTATAAATATCCATAAATAACTAAACTTCTTTATTTAATCCATCACCAAAGCACACAAAGATGAAAACAGTCCACACGTTGCTGTCCAAAGTGAGCTCTGATGGAACAGTGTAACGTGGCCTACCTGAGGTAACACCTCGCCCTTATGCATAGAGTGGCATTTACAACTGCTCTGGGTGCAAACTGGGTTGAAATTCTGGTGGACGTGGTTTTGAGAGGAACTAAACGCTCTCCAACACGTCTTAAACTGCCATTTTCATCTGCAACAAACAACTGAGGAAAACAAACAAACAGCAGCACAGGGATCAGTCTCCATCCAAACATTTATAGAGCTCAATAAAACCCTCATGAGCCAATTCATGCCAGGATTGGATCATTAACACAGCAATGCAGCTGCTCCTCTGGACATCTCAACTCTGTGTTGATTATTTCTTCTGGACGAAGTCTTACTGCAAATGAACAGTTTGATTTACTGTAATTAAATGCAAACTCAATAAAAGGTGTTAGAATTCTGACATGTGGCACTTATGACACATTCACGATGTTTCAGTGTCTCACAAACATCCTGAGCAGCAAATAGAAATCTGATGTGTGTGGCTGAGTCATCCTCATTTTTGTCCTGTATAACATTGCTGATGTGCTGAAGTACAGGTGTAATGATGCTTTGGGAAGCTGTTAAAAATCAATATAAACATGATGATTCAAATGGATTGAAATGCAAAATGTACTCACACACACCAGAGATGGAGCTGAAGTTGGTTTTATCCCAGAGATCTTGGTGGCCACGCCGAGCGCAGCCTTCATGAAAAGATGCACCGAATTCCAGCGTTGTGCCTCGGAGGCGAAACAGACAGTATTTTAGCGTACTGCTAATGTTATCCAAATGTGTAAAGCAATAAACTCTGACCAGTGCTGGGGCCAGCCGACAGCCAATCATAGTGTGCCTTTTTTGTCATTTGATGTTTTGAAGTAACGGGTGATTAAAAAAAAAAAAGTAAAAACAGCATTTATATTTCTACTTTATTTTACAGTAATAATTCAGATTTCAAAGTTATGAATATAAATTTTTCAAAGTAGTAGAATATTCATCAAGATATTTGACTTATTATTTGTAGTATGTGAGAATATAGTAAAGTAATTTTGTACCATGTTGATTTTGACACTAAGTTTGGTTTTGACCGCTTTATTACTCACTCAGCTTCAGCTGCTCATCCAGAACTGGGACACAGGGGAAACAGCCCCAGCAGGGGACCCCAGACTTCCCTTTCCCGAGCCACATTAACCAACTCTGACTGGGGGATCCTGAGGCCAGTGTGGCGATATCATCTCTCCAACTAGTCCTGGGTCTTCTCCGGGGTCTCCTCCCAGATGGATGTGCCTGGAACACCTCCCTGAGGAGGCGCCCAGAAGGCATCCTTACCACATGCCCAGACCACCTCAGCTGGCTCCTTTCAACGTGAAGGAGCAGCGACTTTACAACGAGCTCCCCACAGATGACTGAACTTCTCACCTGATCTATAAGGAAGACACCAGCCACCCTCATAAGGAAGCCCATTTCAGCCCCTTGTACCTGTGATGTAGTTCTTTCGGTCATGACCCAACTCTCATGACCATAGGTGAGAGTAAGAACGATTGACCAATAGATCAATCAGGAAACAAGTCCGACTTACGGCCGAGCATCCAAACACAGCTCTCACTTTGTGAGTACAGAGATTGGACGGCCCTCAGAAGTGATCCCTTCACTCCATAGTCCTACAGCACCTCCCACAGTATCTCCCGGGGTACCTGATCATACGCCTTCTACAAGTCCGCAAAACATATGTAGACTGGATGGGCATACTCCCAGGCACCCTCCAGGATCCTTGTGAGAGTGAAGAGCTGATCGGTTGTTCCATGACCAGGACGGAACCCGCATTGTTCCTCTTCAATCAGAGGTTCGACTATCAGCCAAACCCTCCTTTCCAGCACATTGGAGTAGACTTTACCAGGGAGGCTGAGTAGTGTGATGCCCCTGTAATTGGCACACACTCTCTGGTCCTCTTTTTTAAATATGTGGACTACCACCCCAGTTTTACCCTCCTTAGGCACTGTCCCAGACCTTTCAGTGTTGAAAAAATGTCTCATCCAAGACAATCCCTCCACACTCAGACTCATCAACCGCCAGGGCCTTGCCACTGCAGAGTTGTTTGACTACCTCAGTGACTCACGGTCTGCCAGAAGCACCTTGGTGCCTATCTAAAGTCCTTCTCCATGGTTACTCTGAACACCTTCCTCACAGTAGAGGCTGCCACCTTTTGGGCCTGTCGGTACCTTGCAACTGCCTCAGGAGTGCTCAGAGATAGTCTATCCCAGAAGGACTCCTTCTTCAGGCGGACAGCTTCCCTGACCGCCAGTGTCCACCACAGTGTTCGAGGTTTGCCATTCCTTGAGGCACCTAAGACCTTCAGGCCTTAACATCAGAAATTTAAATATAAAGTAACTGTGATAGACATATGTTTTGCTCGGCGTTGCCATAGCAGAACCGAGGTGGATCTGTGTGTTAATTTGGCACAAGTTTTACATCGGATGCCCTGCCTAACACAACTCCATATTACATGGGGAATGGGCAGAGCTGGGGTTTGAACCAGGAACCTTATGCACTGGAAACAAGCTCTCATAACCCATCTTCTATACTCAGTTACTACAACAACTAGGAGACCATCATCCTCGGCAATGAGGGATAGCCACGACGACTACAACCAAGGGTCACAGAGTCATAGGGCATGAGGCAGGGTTCACCCTGGACAGGACGCCAGTCTGGTGCAGGGACATGTGTAGATAGACAAACACACTCACACCTATGGTCAATTCAGAGTCACCAGTTCACTGAACTGGCATGTTTTGGAAATGGGAGGAAGCCAGAGGACCTGGAGGGAACCCACAGGAACATGGGGAGAACATGCAAACTCTACAGAGAAAGGACCAGGTGGGACGTGATCCCATGACCTTCTTGCTGTGAGGTAACTGTGCTAACCACCGTGTCGCACTTAACCACAATTGTGTTTTAATATAAAATATTATTTTGACTTGCAACTTTAAGAATGGAACGTGTTGTTTTGCAGTTATTAAAAATAAAGAAATGTGTTCTGTCTTAAATTTTAAAAAAGAAAAAAGTGGGAAAATGGTATTGTGAACTCAGAATGGCATCAAACCTGAAACTGAGCCCTTCCTCTTCAGTTTGACTTAATGCTCAGAGCAGTCGTCTTGCTGGAGTCCATTAGCTCGTGTCCAACTTTCGTCCCGACGTTCAGTCGTTTCATTTCATCCTCTCAAAATTTCACTTCTGCGGCAGAGATGTGTCCCCACAGCGTGACGCTGCCACCACCAAGAAAACACGGTTTACATTCACCTGACCAGGAATCACACTTCCATCAGACCGTAAAACTCATTCAGCCTCAATTCCCTCCTTCAATTTTGTGGCATCTCCTGGTAAAATACAGGTTTTATCAAACAAGCATGAAGCTGCAGCTGAGGAACTGAAACAATGTGTTTTTTTTTTTCTGCACATGTTCTCCAGCCTGAGTCATGGACCTTTATAACTCCTGAAGAGTTATTAAACATCTCTTGGTGACTTTCCTCGCTCGTCGTCTTGTATGGGTACTCCGGTTCTGAGGGCGGCCTGCTCTGAGCTGACTGCTGCCTGTGCCACACTTTTCCCATTTCTTCATCACTGAAGAAATACTTGCTCCAGTCTGTTGTTTTGATTCTCTTTCATTCATTTATGTTCACATTTTTGCTGCACATGCTGTTCCCTGATGCAGATCTTTTTGCTGTTTTATCATATTTTTCCTCCCATCTAAAAAGTGTGTTACATCCTTTGTTGCTGTGCAGAAGGTCGATTTGTGTGCACGGCTGCTGGCTCTGAGCCGGCACCCGCTGTGCTTTCACATCATCAGACGACGCTGACAGTCAGGGTTTGGACTGCAAGACTCAAACAGCCTCAAAGGGGAAATATTTT